>NC_054701.1:17365097-17506241 GCF_016097555.1 Gigantopelta aegis | reverse complement strand
TGTCAATGTCCTGTAGTACTAATACATCCTAGGTTCAGGTTATACACAGACACAACATCGTGTGTGGATTGTATCTGATTAACCACGTGGATTTGTCTTTCCTTATACGGTCTTTAGGGTTTAGGCTCCCCGCCATTATCAAACACTGTAAATATGTACTTATTATAATTTGTTGTTTTTATTATAAAGCTTATATGTTGTATAACTTAAAGCAATAAAGAACTTGAACTGAAAATATTACTAGCAACTTGGCGAGTTTGGTTACAATATCTGCAGCGAAACTGAACTTTGAGTTAGCCAAACAAAATATTAAAACATTAAAGCTTTTTAAAGAAAGATATTTATTTTTTATTATTATCATTTTGGTAATTCAATGAAATATGTTCGCTGGAATCAAATTTATTTCTAATTGGTCGAGTTTATTAATAACAGCTTAAATACAGGGTAGCGAGTCACATGACATGCTAAAAAGTCAGCAGAATTCGTCTTGCTTGGCATATACATATACATATACATATACACACACACACACACACACACACACACACACACACACACACACACACACACACAGAATATATATATATATATATATATATATATATATATATATATATATATATATATATAAAGTCGAATTTCTCCTACGCTTTCAAACTGTTTCGGCCCTGTCTGTCACTTTCCTCTGACTCTGTCTTCTGAGTTGTCCACACCATCACCTACCAGTCTCAACGTCCTCCACGGGCGCAGTCTCTATGCAGTTACCTGCACCAACCTGACATCTTCGTCCTCTGCCGCTAGTAAAGCTGGTTTGACCGACGGCACTAATTAATGACCGCTGGCAGTGGTCAGACTAAGCCCACAGCTAAAAGCTGATGGGACATGACAGGTGCGTGGCATGGATAGTCACAAGATACAAGCACCTGTCGCGATTGGAGACAAGGACTGGGTTCTGGAGGTGGACAGCAAAAGAAGGAGGAGCTGTCAGATCGGGGAAGAAATGAAAGAGGGCAGTGGGGGGAGGAGTTCGTTTGAAGTCTCTATTAATTGGATTGTTTTGAAATTTGGCACTATCCACAAACTAACAGAGAGATTTTGAAAATTATGAATTTTATTTAAAATTTGATTGTCCATAAATATGACATTATTATTTTCAAAATTTGATTATCTACATTAGTACTAGTACATCTGTAGTCGACAACAGTGATCCTCGACACTATCCGTGCCCCATATCAACGTGTCCCATATCAGTGTGTCCCATATCAACGTGTTTCATATCAACGTGTCCCATATCAACGTGTCTCATATCAACTTATCTCATATCAATGTGTCCCATATCAATGTCTCATATCAACTTGTCGCATATCATCTTGTCTCATATCAACTTGTCTCATATTAATGTGTCTCATATCAGTGTGTCTGATATCAACGTGTCTCATATCAACTTGTCTCATATCAATGTGTCCCATATCAATGTATCATATCAATTTGTCGCATATCATCTTGTCTCATATCAACTTGTCTCATATTAATGTGTCTCATATCAACGTGTCCCATATCAATGTGTCTCATATCAACGTGTCTCATATCAATGTGTCTTATATCAACTTGTCTCATATCAACGTGTCTTATATCAATGTGTCTTATATCAACGTGTCCCATATCATCCTGTCCCATATGAACATGTCTCATATCAACTTGTCCCATATCATCGTTTCCCATAACAAAGTGTCTCATATCAACGTGTCCCATATCAACATGCCCCATATCATCGTGTCCCATATCAACGTGTCTCATATTAATGTGTCTCATATCAACGTGTCCCATATCAACGTGTCCCATATAAACCTGTCCCAAATAAACGTGTCCCATATGCTGTAATGATTGTCCAGAAACGTAATTACTTTTAATGTATCTGTACTTTAATGCGACACTGCTAACATACAGTAGCGTTTTTCAACGCACTTTGGAATGCGTGATTAAATGTGTCCCATATCAACGTGTCCCATACCAACGTGTCTCATACCAATGTGTCTCATATCAACTTGTCTCATATCAACGTGTCTCATATCAATGTGTCCCATATCAACGTGTCTCATATTAACGTGTCTCATATCAACGTGTCCCATATCAACATGTCCATAATAAACGTGTCCCATATCAACGTGTCTCATATGATGTAATGATTGTCCAGAAACGTAATTACTTATATATCTGTACTTTAATACCACACTGCTGACATACAGTAGTGTTTTTCAACACACTTTGGAATGCGTCACTAAATGTGTCCCATATCAAGGTGCCCCATATCAACGTCTCATATTAACGTGTCACATATCAACGTGTCTCATATCAACGTATCCCATATCATCGTGTCCCATATCAACGTGTCTCATATCAACGTCTCATATTAACGTGTCCCATATCAACGTGTTTCATATTAACGTGTCCCATATCAACCTGTCTCAAATAAACATGTCCCACATCAACGTGTCTCATTTGCTGTAATGATTGTCCAGAAACGTAATTACTTATAATATATCTGTACTTTAATGCCACACTGCTAACATACAGTAGCGTTTTTCAACACACTTTGGAATGCGTCATTAAATGTGTCCTATATCAACGTGTCCCATACCAACGTGTCTCATAACAACGTGTCCCATATCAACATGTCTCGTATCAACGTGCCCCTATCAACATGTCCCGTATCAACGTGTCCAATATGCTATAATGATTGCCCAGAAATGTAATTACTGATATATCTGCATTTTATGTGGACACTAATGCCACACTGTTAACAGACTGTAGTGCTTTTCAACGCTAAATGTGTCCCATATCAACGTGTCTAAAATCGACGTGTCTCATATCAACGTGTCCCATATCAACGTGTCTCATATGCTGTAATGATTGTCCAGAAACGTAATTACTTATAATGTATCTGTACTTTAATGCGACACTGCTAACATACAGTAGCGTTTTTCAACACACTTTGGAATGCGTGATTAAATGTGTCCCATATCAACGTGTCCCATACAAACGCGTCTCATAACAACGTGTCTCATACCGATGTGTCTCATATCAACTTGTCTCATATCAACGTGTCCCATATCAATGTGTCTCATATCAACTTGTCTCATATCAACGTGTCTCATATCAATGTGTCCCATAACATCGTGTCGCATATGAACGAGTCTCGTATCAACTTGTCCCATATCATCGTGTCCCATATCAACGTGTCTCATATATAACGTGTCTCATATCAGCGTGTCCCACATCAACGTGTCCCAAATAAACGTGTCCCATATCAACGTGTCTCATATGATGTAATGATTGTCCAGAAACGTAATTACTTATATATCTGTACTTTAATACCACACTGCTAACATACAGTAGTGTTTTTCAACACTTTGGAATGCGTCACTAAATGTGTCCTATATCAACGTGTCCCATATCAACGTGTCTCATATGATGTAATGATTGTCCAGAAACGTAATTACTTATATATCTGTACTTTAATACCACACTGCTAACATACAGTAGCGTTTTTCAACACTTTGGAATGCGTCACTAAATGTGTCCCATATCAAGGT
Organism: Gigantopelta aegis; assembly: GCF_016097555.1. Lineage (NCBI taxonomy): Eukaryota > Metazoa > Mollusca > Gastropoda > Neomphalida > Peltospiridae > Gigantopelta > Gigantopelta aegis. The sequence continues at coordinate 17,502,648 of NC_054701.1, read as the reverse complement.
GCCCCATATCAACGTGTCTCATATTAACGTGTCACATATCAACGTGTCTCATATCAACGTATCACATATCATCGTGTCCCATATCAACGTGTCTCATATCAACGTCTCATATTAACGTGTCCCATATCAACGTGTTTCATATTAACGTGTCTCATATCAACGTGTCCCATATCAACCTGTCTCCAGAAACGTAATTACTTATAATGTATCTGTACTTTAATGCGATACTGCTAACATACAGTAGCGTTTTTCAACACACTTTGGAATGCGTGATTAAATGTGTCCCATATCAACGTGTCCCATACCAACTTGTCTCATAACAACGTGTCTCATACCAATGTGTCTCATATCAACTTGTCTCATATCAACGTGTCCCATATCATCGTGTCCGATATCATCGTGTCCCATATCAACGTGTCTCATATTAACGTGTCTCATATCAGCGTGTCCCACATCAACGTGTCCCAAATAAACGTGTCCCATATCAACGTGTCTCATTTGCTGTAATGATTGTCCAGAAACGTAATTACTTATAATATATCTGTACTTTAATGCGACACTGCTAACATACAGTAGCGTTTTTCAACACACTTTGGAATGCGTGATTAAATGTGTCCCATATCAACGTGTCCCATACCAACTTGTCTCATAACAACGTGTCTCATACCAATGTGTCTCATATCAACTTGTCTCATATCAACGTGTCCCATATCATCGTGTCCGATATCATCGTGTCCCATATCAACGTGTCTCATATTAACGTGTCTCATATCAGCGTGTCCCACATCAACGTGTCCCAAATAAACGTGTCCCATATCAACGTGTCTCATTTGCTGTAATGATTGTCCAGAAACGTAATTACTTATAATATATCTGTACTTTAATGCCACACTGCTAACATACAGTAGCGTTTTTCAACACACTTTGGAATGCGTCATTAAATGTGTCCTATATCAACGTGTCCCATACCAACGTGTCTCATAACAACGTGTCTCGTATCAACGTGCCCCTATCAACATGTCCCATATCAACGTGTCCAATATGCTATAATGATTGCCCAGAAATGTAATTACTGATATATCTGTATTTTATGTGGATATGTCTGTTAACAGACTAGTGATTTTCAACGCTAAATGTGTCCCATATCAACGTGTCTCACATCAATGTGTTCCATATCAACGTGTCTCATATCCTGTAATGATTGTCCAGAAATATAATTACTTATATATCTGCACTTTATGTGGACACTAATGTCACACTGTTAACAGACTGTAGTGTTTTACAACGCTAAATATGTCGCATATCAACGTGTCTCAAATCAACGTGTCTCATACCAACGTGTTCCGTATCAACGTGTCTCATATCTTGTAATGATTGTCCAGAAATGTAATTACTCATATATCTGCACTTTATGTGGACACTAATGTCACACTGTTAACAATCTGTAGTGTTTTACGATAAATTTATATGTACCATAGCAATGTGTCCCATATAGGGGTGCCCCATATCGTTCATGTTCTGACTGTTTATTTTATTTCAGGGCATTCGCCGTTATTTAGTCATGAAATAATATATTTGTAATTATTTTCCTGAATTGGCAAGTCTCCCTGTCGGTCTCTCTCCGATGGCGTAGGAAGGTGCCAAAAATTGGGGAGGGCACACCTTTATATTTACACACGATAACACTATTATAAAGCAAAATATCTGAAAAGGGGCACATCCCCCTTGCCCCCCCCCCCCCTCCCGCGCTTACTACGCCAGTGCTATCTAAATCCGTCAATGTATGTTTTTAATCATGTTATATATGCATTTTACCATTATTTACCATTTAGTTATACATATTCATCGGTTTCTTTGATGCAAAAGGACTACACGTGTATGTATGTATGTATATGTATATATATATATAGTGTGTGGCACACAGAAACAAAGACGGAGAGAATCACACATACAGAGAGAGAGAGAGAGAGAGAGAGAGAGAGAGAGAGAGAGAGAGAGAGAGAGAGAGAGAGAGAGAGAGAGAGACTCAACACATTTTATTTATGGTTATATGGCGTCAGGCATATGGTTAAGGACCACACATATATTGAGAAAGGGCTACTCTTTTTCGATTAGCAGCAAGGGATCTTTTATATAAACCATCCCACAGACAGGATAGTACATACCACGGCCTTTGATGTACCAGTCGTGGTGCACTGGCTGGAACGAGAAATAGTCCAATGGGCTCATCCACAGGGATCGACCCAATAGTGATCGCGCACTGGGCTACGTCCTGAACAAGTTAGGAATGCACCAAACAATTTACCACAAAATAATAATAATAATAATAATTAAAAACAATAAAAAAAAACGCAAACAGAACAAAAACAATGCAAACAAAATAAATTCCACACATACATTTATCATTGTTAAAATAACCACAATTACAACGTATCAGAATGATTGTATCAGTAATACATTATATTTATATGACAAATGCCCAAGATAAAATGTATACGTAAAACAAAATATGTACACTATTTAAATAACACAGATTAATACCAACATTTATAAATTACAGTAACCAATGCATGAAACATATATAAATCTCCCTGGTCAAGGCCTCCAACCTACGTCATAGTGGTTGGCCAAATGCACGAACTAATTGTTGCTTCAATGTAAACTTACCATGTACATCAACTAATTCCATTAATTAATGAAGATAATTATCAGCGCATCAAATACACAGTGTCATTACCATTATTCGTTTCAAGGGATACCCTAGTATTTTTAAACAATTCCAGTCAGTTTATTTGGTTTGTTTTTGTTATTTATTTTCTTCGGTTTTGGTTTAAAAGTTGTAACGATGTGGTGTAGGGTACACGCGCCGCACACCGGCCCCGGTGGTGTTGTGGTTAAACCATCGGACATAATGCTGGTAGGTACTGGGTTCGCAGCCGGGTACCGGCTTCCACCCAGAGCGAGTTGTAACGACTCAGTGGGTAGGTGTAAGACCACTACACCCTCTTCTCTCTAACCCACTGTCCTGGACAGACAGCCCAGATAGCCGAGGTGTGTGTCCAGGACAGCCTGCTTGAACCTTAACTGGATATAAGCACGAAAATAACTTGACATGAAATGAAATAAATGGAACTGGGTTTTTTAAATAATAAAATGATACATTAATGGCAAGGTTTTAACAAATACAAGAACCCATACGTGCGGTGTCTTTGATGCAGTTATTATTTCGTTGAACAACAAAACGGGTAAATATCGTGAACAAAACGTGTAGAGATGTGAGACCTTTTCCCACGCATTAGTCCAACCTATGAGGGTTGAAGGGCTTGGTATTAGGAATGGCGACACTAATTATAGTAAGCATATATACAAGAAGGAGCACTTTATACAAACTTTATATTTATCAATGTGTTAGTGTGTGTGTGTACGAATGTGTGTGCGTGTCTGCCGCTGTACGCGTGTGTGTGTGTGCGTGCGTGCGTGCGTGTGTGTGTGCACTCATACATGCATATGTATGTCTGTATCTAAACTTTACCAACTGAGCTAACAAAATACATTTAACTCGGTACTGCACAGGAGGACATTATACCAACACTACTACACCGTAAAGTTAATTTATGTCCCGGGCCTCTGGGCCACTCATTTTAACATATGTATGTAAAGCAACCAATACTGAATGGAGTGGAACCACGGACCATCTATACGCAGGGGTCGAAATTGGCTGAAATTCCTGGGAACTCAAAACCTACCAGACCAAACATGATCATAAAATATAAAGGCAAACATATTTCTCAGCCCGTGGTGACGTTCACCGGCAAAAAAGTGGTCGGGACGGCAGTATTTCGAGCACTGATTTATAAGAATCCAATGCTCTACTAGCTGGACTGTTAGAGAAAGTCCCACCAGCTACTACTAGGAAGATGACTCCATACCAACACTACTCCACTATAACATAATCTCCAACAACAGGTTGTCATACTAAAAACATCAAACCAGGTATCTGTCCCTGATTCACATCTGTATATCCGATTGGTTTGTTACTGTGTTTGGATTTCTGGCAGGTGAAGAACGAGCATACAAATGACCCGTTCTGTACTGTGGATCTGCCCGACCACCCACAGTGTGAGCCAGGTCCATCGATGTTAACAATCAGAATGTACTTCTTGTCTTTTCTCAGTTTTAGGGGTCGCGGAAACTGCACGTCATATGTTGTCGTCCCAGCTGTGACTGAGACTGACTTTGTCACTGATGAACCTTCGATTACGTCATCTCTTGTCGGGTCAGTTATGAAAGCTCTGACGTCATAATTTACAGTGGTTCTGTGTTTGGGACCATACAACTGGAATCCTAGTAGTGATGCGTCTTGGTTTACTGAAAACATAATTCCATGATCTTCATCACTAGAACATGAGCAACCAAAATCAAAGAGTCGGGCGGCGAAGCGCTGTATTGTAATTTTCTCTTGACGAATAATACCTGTGCGCTTTTTGGCGTTAAATGGTGAAACGTTTTCATCGGGACATACGCAGTGTGCCAAGATCTTGAGTTTTTCTGTGTCGGTCAACATATTAGTTGGTACTACATTTTTCACGAAATACTTTTGGTCAAATATGGGAAACCGCACGTGCTTTATGGCTTCCCCAACCACCTGTCGTCTGTTTTCGTGAGTTACATCTTTGTTCTGTTTCCTGCACGCACTCTCACTCCACGCCAGAACAGCTACAAAGACAGATTGTTCATCGGCCACCAGTTCTTCCGCTTGTATGATCTTAACCAAGCATTCGTGACAAAGGTCGATAACTCCAGATGATTTTAGAGCGGCATCTCCATTTTCCAAAATAAAAGTCAGAGCTTTTTCTTTCAATTCCTGCTCATCAAACACGTGGGCCTGTTCCAGTATCACACAGGCGTTGTCTGCCGTCATCGATGAAGATAAATACGCCAGGCACTTCTGTTCCAGGGTTTTGACGTTATACTTCTTTGATACGTACAACAAACCCATTACACTGGCACCATCCATTGTGACGTCATCTGTATAGAGGTACCTGTGAAAGAGTAATAAAAAGTGTCCTCATCTCACTTTAAAGCTGCAGTCCCTAGAATATTTTTATTATTTAAACATTTAGAATAGATGATCGAAATCTTGTATAGTGTATTCCAGTAAAGTTCGCAAGACACCTGTTTACTGACATCTTTGTTTGAATTTTAAGAGCAAACACCACCTTGTACATCAATGAGAGCCCAAACAAGTAAATGCGAAATTAGGTAGAGTATCATTAAATAGATATTTACAAAATATTTACTTGTGTGTTTAATATGAAAGAAATAATCGACAACTATAATTTTTATTCTATTTCTGACACTACTTTAAGCGCCAAGCTTCTCACGTGATACTGAACACATTTAACTATCTCGATTGTGGGGTAGTCTCTTTAACTCCAAAACATACATCCTGGGTATAAGATCTTACCGGGATGGTTGGGAGGTTTACCTTGACATTCCCTACACCAGCCATATACTAGGTATAACACCATACCAGGATGGGTGGGGTGGGGGTACCTTGAAATTTCCGACACTGGCCATATACTAGGTATAACACTTTACCTGGATGGGTGGTAGGTACCTTGAAATTGTGGACACTGTCCATATATTAGGTATAACACCTTACCAGGATGGGTGGTAGGTACCTTGAAATTGTGCACACTGTCCATATACTGGGTATAACACCTTACCTGGATGGGAGGTAGGTACCTTGAAATTGTGCACACTGTCCATATACTGGGTATAACACCTTACCTGGATGGGAGGTAGGTACCTTGAAATTGTGCACACTGTCCATATACTGGGTATAACACCTTACCAGGATGGGTGGTAGGTACCTTGAAATTGTGCACACTGTCCATATACTGGGTATAACACCTTACCCGGAGGGGTGGTAGGTACCTTGACATTGTGGACACTGTCCATATACTGGGTATAACACCTTACCCGGAGGGGTGGTAGGTACCTTGACATTGTGGACACTGTCCATATATTGGGTATAACACCTTACCCGGAGGGGTGGTAGGTACCTTGACATTGTGGACACTGTCCATATATTGGGTATAACACCTTACCAAGAGGGGTGGTAGGTACCTTGACATTGTGGACACTGTCCATATATTGGGTATAACACCTTACCTGGAGGGGTGGTAGGTACCTTGATATTGTGGACACTGTCCATATATTAGGTATAACACCTTACCAGGATGGGTGGTAGATACCTTGATATTGTGGACACTGTCCATATATTAGGTATAACACCTTACCAGGACAGGGGTGCAGAAATGGAAAATATTTAACTAGCCCGCCTGACCAGAACCAACTAAATTTTACTAGCCTGCCAGGATTTTTACTGGTCTGCTAGTCTATAGAAGAATATATTATTAACAATATTATATTAATATTGTCTTCACTTGAAATGAAATACATAGATACATTGACAAAACAATGTTAATAACACTTGGTAAGTGATCAACATCACAAATAGTCAAACAAAATAAAAAAGACAGATAGACTGTCGGGCTGGTAGTTGCATTTTTAAATCGTCTGTAGGTATTTTTACTCGCATTTGGCGAGCGGGCGAGTACTTTCTGCAGCCCTGCCAGGATGTGTGGGTAGGGATGGGGGGAGGGGGGGGGGGGGTTACATTGAAATTCCCGACACTGGCCAGCTGTTGACATAAGCGGTACAGGTAAAAGGGCGTCAACAATTACGTCACACTCGGAGGCGGGGGGGGGGGGGGGGGGGCCGATTCACGAAACATTGTCAATACCATATGTTATTCTTATTCATCACCCTATCAAATAAAAATGAGTGAATCTATTTTTCTTTTGTTCTATACATTATCTATTTATTTATTACTGAGCGTATACTTTTGACGATCACTGTTCATAGCGAACATAAATAACATTTTAATAAGCATTTGAGTTTGTATTTCACATTAATAAACAATGTTATAATATGGTAACCCGATACCGTAACTTTAACAAGGAGAGAATAGGAGTTTAGAAAAAAGATGAATGAAGAAGAGTAACAAGAAGGGGAAAAAAAGAAAAAAAGTTACAGCTTGTTTTGTTTAACGACACCACTAGAACACACTGATTTATTAATCATCGGCTATTGGATGTCAAACATTTGTAAATCTGACAATACTATAGTCATAGAGGAAACACGCCATATTTGTGTGTATTAGCAGCACCATCTCACAAACAGGGTAGCAGATACCATGGCCTTTGACATATCAGTCGTGATCCTAGGCCATCTGTCCATAACCGAGACATTTACCATTGTGCTGAAGAGACCTTGAACAGTGTTCCCATTTGATACACCCACCACCACCAACAAAAACACTATCACCACCACAACCACCACCACCACTAACAACAATTTTTAGTAATAGTAGTAGCAGCAGCAATAGTGCTATAGCTGTAACAGCAATTTGAGAAACATGACCAAGGTCTGATATACAAGGCACATCATAGTTGTGTGTTCTTCATGCTAATCTAGCTTACTAACAGGATAATTACTGTAATTAATATAATGTTCAAATCTCTTATCCCACCCAGTGATCCCTTCTCCAGCTATCCCTGTCCCTAAATAATTACTCTGACGTAAGTCAATAACACTTCAAAGTTACAGTGTCTAGTTACCATATAATAATATCATGCACACATATGAAATACAAGTTCAACTGCACTTTTTTTTTAAATCGTGTGTGTTCGCTATGAACGGAGAACGTCAAAAGTATACACTCGATTCGTCGCCTGTGCGGCCATTGATCGGCAAACCACAAACGACAGCTTGTTGTCAATTTCAGTTAACAGGTGCGTTTGCGGATTTGAAATTGTAGGGTTCGTCTCTAAACATGAAATGAGAATTCTTCCGCTGTACAAAGAACGTTCGGTTGAGGATACGTACTATTCTTTCGTTAAAACCGGTTTTGATCTTGACAACGTACTATCGACAATCGTACCTTCCTATTTAAGAATTAATATTTTATAAAGAGTTAGTAGAACTTTCAAAGTTCAGTTTGTATAACACATTGATCATGTATATATTTTTAATAAAATATACTAAAGTAGAAAATGACAGTTTTCACTTTTTAATTTTACGTGTGGTAAAATCGACAAATTCAAATAAATATTATTTCGTTTGAAAAGGGTAAAGTTAGTTTGTTTTGTTTAACGACATCAGTGTTAGAGCATATTGATTTAATAATCATCTGCTTTTGGATGTCAAACGTTTGGTAATTTTGACATATAATCTAAGAGAGTAAACGGGCGCATGTGCAGGGGGAGGGTATTGGGGGTCGAAACCCTTCCCTGACCAAGATAAAAAAAGAAATGAATTATATTTTCTGGGGGAACATGGCCCCATATAAACTTCGCTCAATGCAGTCTATAACCTCCAACTCCGCTGAAATCCCTACTCACGCGCCTTGAAAGCCCGCTACATTTCAAAAATAGTTTTTTTTATTTTTTTATTTTTTTAGCAAGGGATCATGTATATGTACCATCCCACAGACAGGATATCACATACCATGGCCTTTTATATACCAGTCATGGCGCACTGGCTGGAACAATCGCGCCGATGGGGATCGATTCAAGACCGACCGCGCATTAAAAAACCCACCACTTTTTTAGGTCTAAGTAATGAATAGAAATAACATATAGTCTCATATGTTACATATATCGAACATACCGCCCTCTTCCTCTACCTCTAGAGCGTTACGTAATTATTAACACCCCCTTACATGTAACGCGTATGCCAACCGCTGGTTCAAAATCACGTGAGAAGCTCAGCGCCTGCGCAAATCGCGTAAATTCCCAGTTGTACTGGCGTCCCGCTAATTGAAGAAAAACAAGCTGGCCATTGGGTTTGCAGTTAACCTAGATAATGTAGATAAGCGAGCATTGCGAAACTATAGCGATGTGGTGGGCCTTTTATGTACCAAACAGAACTGGATCATCTATTCTAAATGCTTAAATAATAAAAATATTCCAGACACTGCAGCTTTAAGACTCACAGCATACTTCTTAGATGTATGATCCGTGTTTTATGAACATAAAATTTACATACCTTAGAAACTGTTCAAATATGTCGTGTTCTACTTCCGGAATGACGATCTCATCCTGCTCTGCCAATGGTCCGTAGAACATGGCCTCGAACACGCCGCTGCGGATACTGACAATCAGTCTGTGAGCCTGAACGCTCTTCTGTTCTCTTCCCACCTTGAATGTCACATCACTGAACATTCTATTTTCAAGAGAATGTCTGAGACATTTTGAAAGAGATTTTCTGCTCTGCCAGCTGTCACGACCAGTCTGACTACTTGATTTGCATGTCGCCATCTTGTCACTGAAAATATACATAAAATAGCTTCCTTGTTCTCTTTGTTTTAATATGCGGTTCATGCATCAACAGGAACCATGCACGGAACTGGGAATAGCTTCATGTCTATTTGTAAAACACTTTTAATATTTTCTGAAGGGACTACCCTGAGTTTTCTGCATTATAAGATGTCTTCGGCTAACACAATCTTGTAACGACTAGTATTACACATTAAATATATTTTCTGCTTTAGAATATCAGTGTCTGTATAGTCAACGTGTTTCTCGCCGTCACAATATTTTTAAGTAGCCCAAACTGGATTTGCAATGCAATTATTTTTGGAAGTACGAAACAAATATCTGAAAACTCAGAATCGTCCTTTTAATTTGTTACTTATTTAATGAAGCAACCCAAAACAGCTTTAAAAATAAAACACGATAGTCCCTTTATTTAATGTTTTTGTTATAAATTATTTCATAAAATACCTCCAGCAAAATAACAAAAACAAAAACAAAAGACCCTGAAAAGCAAAAAAAACGCATGTGTATGCGCGCACACGCACACGCACGCACACACACACACACACACACACACACACACACAAGCAAAAAAAACGAACCCAATGCAGTCACACATGCATACACACACGCCGCTGGCGTACACTTGATCCAGTAGCAGCAGTGATGGTTTATACCTACCTACCTACCTACCTACCTACCTACCTAACTACATGTATGCATGCATACATACATACATACATACATACATACATACATACATACATACATACATACATGCATGCATGCATGCATGCAGGCATACATACAGAGATACATAGATAGATACATACATAAATGCATGCATGCAGGCATACATACAGAGATACATAGATAGATATATACATACATATATACATACATACATGAGTGTGCGTGTGGCTGCCCCCCCCCCCCCACACACACACACATTTGTTGGCACCCTCCTACGACACTGCACACACACACACACACACACACACACAAACACACACACACACACACGCGCGCACAAAGACACACACACACACACACCAACAAATAAACAAAAACAACACAACATAAACAAAAACAAAAAAGAAAAACCAACCACGAACTAGACAAAACAATAATCACCATTATTGACAGTGTGGCGTACACAATGCACGTGAATGTATGTAGTATAATACTGTATGGTGGTTCTCAAATAACCCGCAATGATAGGAGCGATCTCGAGTGTCAGCGAGTGTTCCGCCTCCTCTACATATCTACGGTCCATTTGTTTACATGTTGCTATGTGACGCCGAAGCTTTACAAATATTACTTTATATAATATAGTATGGATTGGTGGTTCTCAAGGTGTATCTGTTTACATGCTGCTATGCGACGCTGGAATTTTTAAAATATGACCGTTTTCCACTGTGTCCGACTAACGTTTCCCCCATTATTTTTCTATATTGCAAATAGTCTCCTGTCTACCACATCCACAATCCTTCCGCCGGTGAAATACAGCAGTTATGACATCCATAGCCCAAGTCCCTTTGTATAGTATCTATGAAAAGGAATATGTCGACGTGTCCTGTATCACGTACACTGTTCTGTGACCTGAACTAGTTGTGTATAAAATAAAGCGATTTGATCGCTAGCAGAACGGACAAGTGACAGACTCGACAACTGAAGTCGTGATTAATTTTAAATAAAAGTGTTCGTACCTTCAAATTCTTCCAGCATCAATATTTCTAACATTTAAGTAAAATACTTCCTCCAATAGTACGCGATTCCCTGGAAAATGTAACTTTCGGTTTTAAAATACTGTTACATACAAAGCGAAACAATTCTGTGTCACTTGTATATTCATTGAAGTGTAGGTTGTACTATACCAAAGAAAATCCCAAAGGCGAAAATATAACTTATGTGGTTAAAATCACTACATTGAAGAAAGGAAGGAAGGAAATGTTTTATTTAACGAAGCATTCAACACATTTTACTTACGGTTATATGGCGTCGGACAAATAGTTAAGGACCACACAGATATAGAGGAAACCCACTGTCGCCACTTCATGGGCTACTCTTTTCGATTAGCAGCAAGGGAAATTTTATATGCACCATCCCACAGACAGCGTAACTGTTAACACATACCACGGCCTTTGATATACCAGTCGTGGTGGACTGGCTGGAGCAAGACGGGGATCGGCCCCAAACCGACCGCGCATCAAGCGAACGCTTTACCATTGGGCTACGTCCCGCCCCCACTACATTGAATTTGTCAACCAAATTATGACGAAAGTGGAACCTTTCGTAGCTCATTTTCGGTATAACAAGATGTTTTTACAGCACAAAAGGTTTCGCACAAAATTGTAGTATTTAGTTGTACAGGTACCCCCAAAATCTTTCAAGTGCAAACAGGGGCGTAGGCTGGGGGGGTCGGGGGTTTCGGACGACACCTGACACACACCCCCCCCCCCCCCCCCCCCTCCGCTGAAGCAAATGGTCCGCTTTCAGAACTGAAACATACAGGTTTATACATATGGAGTTTCTGGTGGTGCAAAACACATAGAAAAACAACAACTAAAAAACCCACAAAAACAACCCAAAAGCCCAACACTGCCACATGTATTAGCAATGACAGGACTGTTTGTATTACGAGAACTATCAACATTTCGGCGCATATCGAACCTCGACCGTCTTTATATTCCCGTACCCTACTCTATTTTACTGCAAGAAAAATCGATCAGTGTGCACATGTGCATCAAAGGAAACAAGCTGCGTCGTGTGTACGAAAAACTTCAGTAACTTACGACAGTTACCGTAATGTAATTTAACGGTATTTTTAACGGCCTCTATTTTGTACCATACCTGTATCCATTTGTATGTTTGGTACACACAATAAAAGTTACATTTTATTTCAGCAATGAAAATATTTGAGTTTTTATAGATTCAGCAATCTCCGATTGGTCACGTGATCAGAACGGCCATTCTGTCTTGTGTTTCCACTAACTATCGGCTGATATTCTGCTCTTCCTCTTCTTCTTTAAAAAACGTGTTGTCCTTACTACATTAGACACCCACTTAAAACAGTTTATGTTCTTTTTTTCCCTTCCTCTCTTTCCTTTTTTCCCCTCCAATGCAAGCTCGTTTCATCTATCATTCTTGACCCTCAGATCATTTTAAAATGCGTATGTATGTATGTGTGTGTGTGTGTGTGTGTATATATGTGTGTGTGTGTATGTATGTATGTATGTATATGTATGTATATGAATACGGTTGTGCAGTATATGACAACAAATGTAATGAATATAACTCCCATACATATCACATATTGTTTATATACATAATATGAAATATAAAACCTTTACCTTACCGTTATACAGGTACACATAATCATGTTAAAATGTTATTATTGTTGTATATTGTAAGACGATGATTCAAGGCACCACAACCTTGACATTGCCAGTGATCTGGGGGTAATAAAAGTTTGGGGGGGGGGGGGGGCGGTAAAGATATTTTGACATCACTTGCAGATTTAATTGGTTGTAACTGATGTTTTTTACTATCTGTAATTTCTGTCATTCTATTTATTCAACAATTCTTTATAAAATATTGCAAACTTTTCTTTCTTTTTTTGGTGTGTGTGTGTGGGGGGGGGGGGGGGGTATCACCGCTTATAAAAACAACGGAAGTGGTAGTGTTTATCAAATGTAAAATCATTTACCTTGGATGCCAAATAATATATACACCGCCTTTACAAAACCGAAACTACTTTTTATCAGCTGGCGATATCAAAGCGATCGATTCATTCAGAATTTATTTTATCCCACATTATTGTTTTTCATATATCTTCAAACCTTTATTAAAATAATAATATTAAACCTTTGATCAGTTCAGCAAAGTCGGAATTGCCCGTAAATGTCAGACCGACAACATCTCCGGTTCAATTAACGGTTCATAAAAGATGAGTCAGCTTGTATTTCGTATCAACTAGTTTGTATCAAATATTGAGAGGCAAAATAAGCAGTATGTCTTTCCACAAAGTCGACCAACACACAACGATATATGATAGCAAAGTTTTCGCCTTATTTTCTTTTATTTCCTTTTTGATTTCCGTTTTTGTTTGCTGTCCATGTTCTTTTGTTTTTGTTTTTGTTTTTTGAAGGGTGTGGTGCCGCGCGGCCGCCCTCCTTTAATTTTCACCCAGCGAGAACCCATTTTTTATCTATTACAATTATTCTCCTATCTACCACACTCACAATCCTTCCGCCGGTGAAATACAGGAGTTATGATATCCACCGGGCAAGTCCTTTGGTATAGTATCTATAAAAATAAACATTTCGACAAATGGAGAAGCAATAGGTGTCGTGTACCCTAAGCACTGACCTTCACTGTTCTGTGGCATGAACTATTTGTGTATAACATCAATGATTTAATCGCTAGGAGAACGAACTAGTAACAGACTGAACCACTGAGGCCGTGGTTATTTTGAAATAAAAGTGTACATACCTCCGAATTCTTTCAGCGTCAATATTTCTAAACCTTATGAAAAATACTTCCTTGAATGTCACGTGATTTCGTGGAAAAATAACTTTCTGTTTTAAAATACCGTTTAAAGCGAGACAACTCCATATTCTTTAAACAATGTAAGGGTTATCTGATGAAAACATGGAAGCACGGACGTTGGTATATATACATTTATATATATATATTGCGAATTTGGAAAATAACTTTAAAAAATATTTTAATGTATAGTATATTTAAAATTAAATATTGTATATACGTTCTATTCACCTTTAATTTTAATATCATTATTTTATATTAATTGTGTGTTTAGGTGTGAATGTGATTGAGTGATACATTGCACATTGCAAAAACCAATTGGAAATAAAAGTGGCCGCTGAGTACAGGTTGTCACATATATAGTCTTTAAAACATCTGTTGTCGTTTTTTGTTTTACCGTCTGTACTGCAAATCAACGGATGTGTGCTTCACATTTGACTATAAATCAACTTTTGACATGTCATCTCCTTCAGAAACAATGCAAATGGAATGTATTAAATTAACCGTTCTCAATAAGTTTGTTTTATTTTTCCATTTAATTATTTAATTCCTACTTCATGCGGTGTATTGTCATAGTAAGTGAATCTACAAATGTCAAGCGTAGCCTGCCCAGAGGCAATTAGATGCATTCCATTTTACTTGATACACAGTAGAGATGTCGGGAATGAATGGGTACTAGTATTCCTGAAGGTGTGAAGATCGTTTATTTGTTGTACCTTATCGATGTTGTTAAAATATCCCTTTTATATAACAGTAAAACTTTACTGTGTCCGCTTAATACAGGTATTTTAGCGATTTGGGGTCCGATTTAGGTGGCCGTTGCCCGCGTTAGACAGGTGACCGCTTATTACAGGTGCATTTACATTATAAATCGTTTGGGAAGGAAAAAGTGGCCGCTTAAGACAGGTGACAGTTGAGTATAGGTGGCCGCTAGGACAGCTTTGCGGATATGGAAAATAACTTTTAAAATTGTTTCAATGGATAGTATATTTAAAATTAAATATTGTATATTTAAGTTTATTTACCTTAAATTTTAATATTACTGTTTTATATTAATTGTATGTTTGTGTGTGTATGTGGCTTAATGACAGTTTGGCTTGGTGATTTGGTGTTGTGCGTGTGGGTGGGTGGGTGGGGAGGTTGGGGGTGGGGTGCATCTGGCAGTGGCTCCTTCTTCCCCCGACTGGAGCACCGTTTAAGTACTCATATTTAACATTAATAAATATTTTAGATATTAGGTGACCATCATGCCTTTTTAACACTCTCTTTACTATGTTTATTATGCGCACTGGAAAAAAACAATAATATAAAAATTTATAAATATTATTGATAAATTTATTAAAAAGGGGACAACGGTTGGGATGGGGGGCGGGGTGTGTGTGAGGGAGGTTAATTTTAGGGGATATTAGACGTATGCGGTTTCGGTTTCGGCCGTAGGAAAGCTAGGTTACACTGGCTTCCCTCCCTCTCCACCTTACCCTCTCCCCGTTACCCTCTCCACACTAAAGTCCTCAACGGGACCTTTTCGCCCTAAATAATCTAAAATATTAATAAAATAATAAATAATTACTTTTGGTATACTTTTTCTATGGCGATGGCCCAACCTTTTCTATCTAATTATCCTGGGCAATTAAAAATATAATTAGAAAAAGAGATTAAGTTAGATAGCCCGACTAAAATTGGCGTTAAAGTTTATAATGGGATATATTATATGTTTTATTATGTTTATTATTGTTTAGACTACGCCATCAAAATTATACTTTCCGCTCCTTTTAGTATAAAGTCAAAATAATCCCCATAAATTAAGTTCTGTCCGACGCCCGGCCCCTGGCCATGCCGGAGACCAGGCGTGGGGTGGACGTGCCTGAACCTCTTTTGGATATAGGACGTTAATACAGTTAAAATTAAATATATGGTGTCATGGTTAGGCCATCGGGTATTAGGCTGGTAGGTACTGGGTTCGCGGCCCGGTACTGGCTCCCACCCAGAGCGAGTTTTAACGACTCAATGGATAGGTGTAATACAACTACACCCTCTTCTCTCTCTCTTACCATTAAGAACTAGCTCACTGTCCTGGACAGCCAGCCAAATAGCTGAGGCAATTTTTAGAAACAAATGCCGTTGGTGAAAGGACCCACCGACAGCAATTTTTAGTCTTCCGACGGCAATTGTTCATAAACTTCAACAAAACAAGAATTTGTTATAAATGGAATTTATGAATGCTTAACGACACCCCAAGCACAAAATATACATTGGCTATTGGGTGTCAATCTAAGGAAACTGTATATTTATAAATGAAATCATGGACTAGTTGCATAAGCTCACATTTAACGGAACCTGGTGTTTCTGAGACGACTGAATGAATGTCTAACGACACCCCAGCTCAAAAATACACATCGGTTATTGGATGTCACAAAAGGTAAGTATATGGAATTTATTTTGTATAATTATGTAAAATCACAGTGCAAAAAGCTGTAGGGAAAACTTAAATACAATACAAATATCAAGGTAAGTATAATTTAAAACTTTATATAGAAATCAAAGTTTTTTAAAAACTTTCAAAATACTTTTGGGTGGAATTTAAAAGATTCCAAAACATTTCTGTTGCCAAATATATAATTTCTCCTCGGCTTGAGACGATCACACTCCACCAAAATGTGGTGCACAGTCAGTGTACACTGACAATGTTCACACACAGGAGGAGGGTCCTTCTTTAAAATAAATGAATGCGACAAATATGCATGCGGACACGGCACAATACTACTTCATCCTTCCTGCACCGCCTGTAGGATGACTGCCACTCTCTTAAGACTGGCTTGACAGAATGAAGCTTGTTCGCAACCACACCGACCCAATCATCTTGCCAAGTGGAGACTACGTTTTTTGTGAATATCACATGACATTTTTTCTCGCTAGGTGAAAATTAAATGGGGTGGCTGTGCGATCAGTACCCCCCGCTCTTACAAAAATCAGAACCCCCCCCCCCCCCCCCATCCAAGAAAAATCGATTCCATTGATATCATATCGCAAGCTAATAAAAGTAGGTTCATTTTTGTAAAGGCGGTGTACATATTATTTGGCACCAATTACTTTAATGATGAACACTACCACTTACGTTGTTTTTAAAAGTTGTTAAAGGCGCTCAATCATGGATTTAGTGGGCCTTATTTCTCTAAATATGGATTATAAATGGAAATTACATTCATTTGGAATACCAAACCTAGTTACTGTATGATCCAAAACATTTTAATTGAACTACGATCGAGGGAATTCCATGACACATTACATTTTTAAAAGTTAGAACTCTTCATGTTTATAAGTTAAAAAAATTACAGCAAAAGAGACTCGTAGTGATGAGGCTATATATACGACAACCGTATAATGTATTTTTGAATTTATATAAACGACCGCCGTGTATAGAGACTTGGCAAATGGGGGCCGGCTATATACATGGAAAATAATAAAAAATATATTATTAATTTCATAACGAAAATAACTGCGAATACGCTGAAATAAAATAATAAACATTCAGAACATGAACTCACCATTTATCATTATTATTATTATTATTATTATTATTATTATTATTAAATTCTTTTGACTGATTCGCAAAGTGGTCATTCGGTTTAATATATAGCGTAACAAAAATCCCAGTGTACTGTCGCTGGCCCAATGTAATTATTGCCCAAAGTTTTTGCCGACTAAGACTAAACTAAATATTGCCCAAGATATTTGCTTATCGAAAATTAACTATCAATTACAAATTGTCGTCCAAAGGTTGGCGTAATAATTATTACCAATCTACAAGTAAGGTTTTGATTGGTCAAATGAAAGGTCAACTGGACATGAGCTCTAACGGGATCCACATGTAATTATTACTTAACCCAGTTGAATCCAGTTCTACGTGCAGGGACAAGTTCAGCCTGCCGTATGTGCACGCACATTAATCTTTCACTTTTATAGCCAAAACTCCCCCAGATAAAACACCGCCCCCTCCACTCCAAAAAGGTAGTAGTAGGCTAATAATAATATTAATAATAATAATAATAATAATATATTAATATTAATAATAATAATAATAATTGTGTATTATTATTAATATTACATTTTGTTATTATTATCTATTTTGCTAGTACTGTCTGGGCAATATTACGCTATTCATATGTCTATGGAAAACGTACACAAAAGGGTCCGCTAAATTCAGAAAACACTCTGTTCGTACAGTACTTAGTATGTATTCCTCCTGTTCTAGATGGTTCGGTAATATGGATTAATCAAATACTTATTTACCGCCTCCACAAAAGGTAAGTATATGGATTTTTTTATATATAATTATGTAAAATCACAGTGCAAAAAGCTGTAGTGAAAATTTAAATACAATACAAATATCAAGGTAAGTATAATTTAAAACTTTATATAGAAATCAGAGTGTTTTAAAAACTTTCAAAATACTTTTGTACACTGACAATGTTCACACAGAGGAGGAGGGTTCTTCTTTGAAATAAATGAATGCGTCAAATATGTATGCCCGATGCGGGCACGGCACAAGACTACTTCATCCGTCCAGCACCGCCTGTAGATTGGAAATAAATGTATACCTTTGCAACCGAACCCCCACACCCCACACCCCCCACCCACCATAAAAGGTGTTAACATAAAAAAAGGAGTTTCACGTTCACCATGCAGTTGCAAGCAAATGACGTGCTTAGTCAGAAGAAAAAAGTTTTAAAAGTCAAACAATCTTGGATTTTTTTTTATGGATTTGCTATACGCTTTCTACCGGCAACCTTACAAGCGGTGAGTAAAAGCTTCATGTACATGCAATGTGAAATGCTTTAGTCAAGTCTGTAACCCACTTTTCATTACCTGACACCGCCCCTGATTTTTTGCAAAATGAAGGTAAAATTTTATACTGGCCCTTAACTTGTTGTGCCTAGTATACATACGATTATTTCATTGCAGCTGGCCACTTGCGTTTTGCAGACGCGTGCGTGCGGTTGCGGCTAAAATAAATGGTTTTAACTTACGTTTCATCGAGAGTGTCTTGACGGAATGCGTGCGTCTATATGAAACAAGAACGGTTTTTAACAAATGTGACGGCTATTAGGGTCTATATATATAACGGGCGCAGCCATTTTGCTTCATCCACCGGCCTCGGTGGCGCAGTTGTTAAGCCATTGGACTACAGGCGTGTAGGTACAGGGTTCGCAGCTCGGTACCGGCTACAACCCATAGCGAGTTCTTAAGGGTTCAGTGAGTAGGTGTAAGGCCACTACACTCTCTTCTCTCTTACTAACCACTAACAACTAACCCACTGTCCTGGACTGACAGCCCAGATGGCTACGGTGTGTGGCCAGGACAGTGTGCTTGAACCTTACATGGATATAAACACGAAAATCAGTTCAAATGAAATGCTCCATCCCACTAAATCTTCCCTCTGGTGAGCCAGAAAACCGATAGTAAATCTCAGGTGGAACAGAATCGTACAGGTGTTTTTTATCACTTGCACAATAATTGTATTGGTATGTCATTGACAGCCTCACAAAAACACCTGGCCGCGCATACCATAATATGATGTCTTACAGGAACCATCACACCTGTGGATATCACCTGAAACACATAACAGGTGATTTAGATCAATTACCTGCTCTACACCTCCAATCAGGACGCCTTTCCGGCTAATTAATTTCCATGTGACACTTCTTAGTAGCGCAGGGCTCGAACTTATCGGCGGTAGCGACGGCGATTGACGTCGGTGAGATATAAACTGCCATCGGTCGGGGCGTCACCGATGACACTTTTGTGCCGCCTGATAAAAATTACTTCCGTTGCTTTATTTGTCTGCGCTCCTTTATTTTTTTCCGCATCCCCCTATCAAATTTACAGCACCCAGCTCAGCTATTTCAAAATGAGGACTTTTTTCCACTCTGAAAAACATCGATCAGTCTGCACACTGAACATCAAAGAAAACAAGCCGCTGTGTACAGAAACGCGACTGACTAAATACTTCAGTAACTTACGACAGTTACCTTAACATAATTTAACCGTATTTTTAACAGTCGTATTTGTGTCCCATATGAGTATCCATTTCTATACTTGAAACAACCAATGAGCAATGACATTTTTTTTTTTTTAAATTTCGGCAATCACAGACTAATACCCACCCCCCACTTATTTGACGCCAAATGTGTCGCGTTATCAGAAAGGTCATTCTGGTTTTTTTGTGTCGACTGACTCTCGTCTGATATTTTGTTGTGAGTTGCAGATTTAATTGGTCGTAACTGGTGATTTTTGCTTACTGTCATTTGTTTATGTCGCAATTTCTAATAAAACATTAAGCGGGGTATAAGTCAGTTATACCCACACTTACTCGGTTATCGGAGAATATCCCAACAGTTTTGGGCGTGAGAACCTTCGAGGCGAGGCCCCACGACCAAAACCGTAGGGATAGTCACAGATACACCTCGTAAAGTGTGGGTACAACTATTACATACTGTATATAAGTTTTATTTACCTTTAATTTGTATAGTATTGTTTTATATTAATTATGTGTTTGGGTGTGCATATGGATTAGTGACAGTTTGGCTTGGTGATTTCCTGGAGGGGGTGGGGTATCTGGCATTGGCTCATTTTTAGTACTCACATTAACATTTTAGATATTAGGTTACCAACCTGTTTATAATACTCTTTTTACTATGTTTATATACTCTCCATTATTCCTTAAACTCTCTCTCTTTTAATTCGAATAAATGTTGTTTATGTGGTTTCTCTCTCTCTCTCTCTCTCTCTCTCTCGCTCTCTCTCGTCTCTCTCTCTCTCTCTCTCTCTCTCTCTCTCTCTCTCTCTCTCTCTCTCTCTCTCTCTCTCTCTCTCTCTCTCTCTCTCTCTCTCTCTCTCAAAGTAAGCTACTGACAAAGATTTGCCTAACTGACTTGTTAAGTTGCATACTTCACTCACCTCCTATGTAGCGGGTGTTGCAACTTGTGGTGAGACGTGGATCAGCTTGCACAATGGTACGTACACTATTCGCGATATCAATGCATCTAAAATCTAGGTCAGGTCAACCTCGTGATTACTCAGATTACACTCGGGTCACAAATGTCGATCATGTGACGCGTTAAAACTGAAAATGGCATGTTTAATTGTATCGATAGTATTAGCTGTATTAAAGGGACATACCCTAGTTTTTAAACACCAAGCCATAGTTTTGACTATTAGAGCTATTTTTGATATCCGAAATCATACTTTCATTCTTTAGATTATCCATTTCCGCACATTCGAAGTGTTTTTTGTCATGCTGGTAATTTTAATATTACAACAGGCATTTCTCATATTTTAAAAAACGCACGTGCGTCTGAGAAGTAACAGTTATGGTGTCGAGTTTTAGTGTATTTTAAGAGGGTATTTCAACATTTCACAGTCACAGACTCTTGTTTCACTCAGTTGTAACTTCATTCAAATGTGTTACAGGTTTGGAGATTAAAGAAACGTAGTGTTAATTTCGATGGGCTGAAACTAGGGTCTGACCCTTTAACAGTTAATACATTCCTTTCTGGGCCTTTAGCTGTCACACATCGGGCCTGAAACTAGGCTCTGACCCTTTAACAGTTAATACATTCCTTTCTGGGCCTTTAGCTGTCACGCACGGGGCTGAAACTAGGGTCTGACGCTTTAACAGTTAATACATTCCTTTCTGGGCCTTTAGCTGTCACACATCGGGGCTGAAACTAGGGTCTGACGCTTTAACAGTTAATACATTCCTTTCTGGGCCTTTAGCTGTCACGCATCGGGGCTGAAACTAGGGTATGACGCTTTAACAGTTAATACATTCCTTTCTGGGCCTTTAGCTGTCACACATCGGGGCTGAAACTAGGGTCTGACCCTTTAACAGTTAATACATTCCTTTCAGGGCCTTTAGCTGTCACTTCATCGGGGCTGAAACTAGGGTCTCTGACGCTTTTAACAGTTAATACATTCCTTTCTGGGCCTTTAGCTGTCACACATCGGGGCTGAAACTAGGGTCTGACCCTTTAACAGTTAATACATTCCTTTCTGGGCCTTTAGCTGTCACGCATCGGGGCTGAAACTAGGGTCTGACCCTTTAACAGTTAATACATTCCTTTCTGGGCCTTTAGCTGTCACGCATCGGGGCTGAAACTAAGGTCTGACCCTTTAACAGTTAATGCATTCCTTTCTGGGCCTTTAGCTGTCACACATCGGGGCTGAAACTAGGGTCTGACCCTTTAACAGTTAATACATTCCTTTCTGGGCCTTTAGCTGTCACGCACGGGGCTGAAACTAGGGTCTGAAACTAGGGGCCTTTAGCTGACCCGGGGCTGAAACTAGGGTCTGATGCTTTAACAGTTAATACATTCCTTTCTGGGCCTTTAGCTGTCACGCATCGGGGCTGAAACTAGGGTCTGACCCTTTAACAGTTAATACATTCCTTTCTGGGCCTTTAGCTGTCACGCATCGGGGCTGAAACTAGGGTCTGACGCTTTAACAGTTAATACATTCCTTTCTGGGCCTTTAGCTGTCACGCACGGGGCTCTGACCCTTTAACAGGGGCCTTTAGCTGTCACGCTGAAACTAGGGTCGACCCTTTAACAGTTAATACATTCCTTTCTGGGCCTTTAGCTGTCACGCATCGGGGCTGACTGAAACTAAGGTCTGACCCTTTAACAGTTAATACATTCCTTTCTGGGCCTTTAGCTGTCACACATCGGGGCTGAAACTAGGGTCTGACCCTTCTACAGTTAATACATTCCTTTCTGGGCCTTTAACTGTCACACATCGGGCCTGAAACTAGGGTCTGACCCTTTAACAGTTAATACATTCCTTTCTGGGCCTTTAGCTGTCACACATCGGAGCTGAAACTAGGGTCTGACCCTTTAACAGTTAATACATTCCTTTCTGGGCCTTTAGCTGTCACACATCGGGAGGGGAGGGGGGGGTCTCATGCACGTCTCTAACTAAAAAAATAAGTAAAACGAATGTTAGAAAAATAAAAGAATTACGATTCACGAAATCATGACCCTACCCGACCCACAGAAACAAGCGAGGTTCAACTATTATTAGCAGTGGGAATTGGTTTGGTACACTGGAACCTCCAATACACCTCATATATACGAGGAAGTGTTATATAACAAGATCACACATTTGATGCAGGACAAATTCGAAGGTATGTTCACTTTTACTTTACAATAATCACGAAATCAAAGAAAGCTTGTTTTGTTTAACGACACCGCTAGAGCTCATTGATTTATTAATCATTGCCGATTGGATGTAAAATATTTGGTAATTTTGACATATAGTCTTAGAGAGAAATACCGCAATGTGTATTTTATAGGCAACATCCCACAGACAGGGTAGCACATACCACGGTCTTTGATGTAAAAGGTCATGGTGTACTGGCTGGAAAAAAGAAATACATCAATGGTCCCACCGACGGGGATCGATCCCAGATTGACCGCGCGTTCTACCACTGGGCTACATCCCCCGTGTAATCCGTTCTGTTATCTGCTGAAGATTGCTTCGTTGTTCTAAATCCAGTAAGCTTGTAGGTCACCACACGGGGTACAGTACACGTGTTGGACTCCAGTTGTTGATATGTTATCGCACGATAGTTGCTGTAGGTCACCACACGGGGTACAGTGCACGTGTTGGACTCCAGTTGTTGATATGTTATCGCACGATAGTTGCTGTAGGTCACCACACGGGGTACAGTGCACGTGTTGGACTCCAGTTGTTGATATGTTATCGCACGATAGTTGCTGTAGGTCACCACACGGGGTACAGTGCACGTGTTGGACTCCAGTTGTTGATATGTTATCGCACGATAGTTGCTGTAGGTCACCACACGGGGTACAGTGCACGTGTTGGACTCCAGTTGTTGATATGTTATCGCACGATAGTTGCTGTAGGTCACCACACGGGGTACAGTGCACGTGTTGGATTCCAGTTGTTGATATGCTATCGCACGATAGTTGCTGTAGGTCACCACACGGGGTACAGTGCACGTGTTGGACTCCAGTTGTTGATATGTTATCGCACGATAGTTGCTGTAGGTCACCACACAGGGGTACAGTGCACGTGTTGGACTCCAGTTGTTGATATGTTATCGCACGATAGTTGCTGTAGGTCACCACACGGGGTACAGGCACGTGTTGGACTCCAGTTGTTGATATGTTATCGCACGATAGTTGCTGTAGGTCACCACAAGGGGTACAGTGCACGTGTGGACTCCAGTTGTTGATATGTTATCGCACGATAGTTGCTGTAGGTCACCACACGGGGTACAGTGCACGTGTTGGACTCCAGTTGTTGATATGTTATCGCACGATAGTTGCTGTAGGTCACCACACGGGGTACAGTGCACGTGTTGGACTCCAGTTGTTGATATGTTATCGCACGATAGTTGCTGTAGGTCACCACACGGGGTACAGTGCACGTGTTGGACTCCAGTTGTTGATATGTTATCGCACGATAGTTGCTGTAGGTCACCACACGGGGTACAGTGCACGTGTGGATTCCAGTTGTTGATATGTTATCGCACGATAGTTGCTGTAGGTCACCAAACGGGGTACAGTGCACGTGTTGGACTCCAGTTGTTGATATGTTATCGCACGATAGTTGCTGTAGGTCACCACACGGGGTACAGTGCACGTGTTGGACTCCAGTTGTTGATATGTTATCGCACGATAGTTGCTGTAGGTCACCACACGGGGTACAGTGCACGTGTTGGACTCCAGTTGTTGATATGTTATCGCTAGTTGCTGTAGGTCACCACACGGGGTACAGTGCACGTGTTGGACTCCAGTTGTTGATATGTTATCGCACGATAGTTGCTGTAGGTCACCACACGGGGTACAGTGCACGTGTTGGACTCCAGTTGTTGATATGTTATCGCACGATAGTTGCTGTAGGTCACCACACGGGGTACAGTGCACGTGTTGGACTCCAGTTGTTGATATGTTATCGCACGATAGTTGCTGTACAAGTATGACCAGCATTTGATAACTAGTGCATCTTAGGAAGAAATGGAGCCAGGATTGTGTAAGGGGGTGGGAGAGGGGTGGGAGAGGGGTGGGCGGGTCAAATTTATGTCAGCGTTAGTGGTCGTTAGCTACTACTTAAAGTTTATTTTAAAACGAGTGGTTCCAAAACGTATCCAACGATCCTAATGGTGTAGAATACAGATTCAAATAACGATTAGTAAAGTCGATGATATCAAACGGACATGAGTGAAGCAGTTTGTTTCTTACATGACGTCAGAAACCAGCGTCAGGACAACGATTAGTAAAGTCGGTGATATCAAACGGACATGAGTGAAGCAGTTTGTTTCTTACATGGCGTCAAAAACCAGCGTCAGGACAACGATTAGTAAAGTCGGTGATATCAAACGGACATGAGTGAAGCAGTTTGTTTCTTACATGGCGGCAAAAAACCAGCGTCAGGACAACGATTAGTAAAGTCGGTGATATCAAACGGACATGAGTGTAGCAGTTTGTTTCTTACATGACGTCACAAACCAGCGTCAGGACAACGATTAGTAAAGTCGATGATATCAAACGGACATGAGTGTAGCAGTTTGTTTCTTACATGACGTCAAAAACCAGCGTCGGTAGAACGTCTTTTCTTAGGTTTTCATGGCCACTCGTGTAGTATACTTTATATATTACCCAAGCGGGCTCTCCTAACCGGGGAAATAAAAATCATAAAGTCTTATATCATGTTCGTGTTTAACTGGTCAGTTGTTTGAGTAATTCAGGTCACTACGGCCAATGACCAAGCACGTTCTAAATCGGATGCAACATACAATGATGTTGACCAAATGGCAGAATTACTCGGCAATAAGAATAAAATCTGTGTAAACAAAGGACGACGATACAGAGACGCACCAGGGCACTTTAATTTTAGTTAAAATAATTTACTTGGAGAAATACACGGGATCGACCACGCATCAGGCGAGCGCTGTACCACTGGGCTACGTCTCGCCCCTGCAACATCGAACGGTTCATTTTGCTGAAGACATATATTCAGGCTTATCGTTTAAAGTTTGGTTTGTTTAAAGACACCACTAGAGCACATTGATTTATTAATCATCGGCTATTGGATGTCAAACATTTCATAATTCTGACAGGTAGTCTTAGAAAGGAAACCCCACACATTTTTCTACTAGGAAGGGATCTTTTATATGCACCATCCCACAGACAGGAAATTCAACACCTCGGTCCTAGTGAAAACCTACATTTTTCCATTAGCTGCAGAGGGTGTTTTATAACCACTTTCTCCTTAACAGAACAACATATACCATAGCTTTTTGATAATCCAGTTGTAGTTGTCAGCTGGGACGCAGGGGGGGGGGGGGTATCAGAGCATAGGTTCACCGAGTGTGTTTCATCCTAGGGTGTGTGTGTGGGGGGGGGGGGGGGGGTATCAGAGCATAGGTTCACCGAGTGTGTTTCATCCTACAGCCAAATAATCTCCGACGATTACTATTCTGACTGACCTAGGTCCCGTCCCTTCTCAAGCAATGAATGAATGAATGAATTAATTAATTAATTAATTAATGGATGTTTAACGACACCCCAGCACGGAAAATACATCGGATATTGGGTGTCAAACTATGGTAACTGCAAACAGTAAGTGATGGTCAATATAAAAATTCAACAGCTAAATAAAAACACAGTGTAAATATCTCAAGCAATGAAGACTGTAGAATACATGTAGAATACTTAGTAAGATTTGTCAGATATACGTGTCGGTTCACACAAATTAACTCAGCATCGAGTAGTCCTGAACCCTCCAGGCAAATCCACAGCGACCCACCCAACCATTTAGTTTCCAGATTAGCTGCCAATGCTGAAAATATTATATACGTTGTATGTGAAAACCTCATCACTGTGCATTGTCTTTCCAAGACATGGAACTTCAATCTTTCTCGATTCTTGTCAAGTGTGCTGACTTCTGCTACACATTTCCTTTCAGATATGTTTATTAAAAACCTAACCAGCAAGAAATCATCAAGGGGAATTAACTGCAGCCCATTGAGAATGCTTTGAGTATTGTGTAGAAGTGATTGGGTTTGGAGCATTCTTCTCTACCTTTGGATTTCTGCTGCTAGGACTACAACCATTAGAAGTAATATCTTAAGTAATCTTATTATCTCCCCTGACTTGGAAGTTGTCCTGGGGAGTAACATTATTCTATTCTCCACCACCCTTGGATTTCTGCTGCTAGGACTACAACCATTAGAAGTAACATCTTAAGTAATCTTATTATCTCCCCTGACTTGGAAGTTGTCCTGGGGAGTGACATTATACTATTCTCCACCACCCTTGGATTTCTGCTGCTTGGACTACAACCATTAGAAGTAACATCTTAAGTAATCTTATTATCTCCCCTGGAAGTTGTCCTGGGGAGTGACATTATGCCTGTACTCATTATTGTATAACAATAGGTCTTCATTATTTATCAATGGTTTCATAAAGTCTCAAAATTAACAGGATTATCACATATTTGTCACATTAATTTAAAAAAAAACCCACCAAACAAACAAACAAACAAAAAACATCTATTCTAAACTGTCCAGACATCTAGCTACATACAGTAAGAGAAACCAATGACCTTACAAATCTGAACAAGACAGTGTTACACAATAAGTCACGTGCGTTACCTTTGGTGTCGCGTGTGTTACCATAGTTTGTTGGGAAAGTGTTAATCTTTTTTTTGTTTATTCATTCATCACTTGTCCAAGAGGACTTCACTAGATTCTAACAGAAAATCCAGCTTGGCACTAGATTCTCTTTCAGCTTTCTGCAGTAAAAGAAACTTTTGTACTGTAAAAGTAACACACGTGACATTTGTACCGCCACCCATGAAAAAGGCACATTTGTAGCGGAACAGTATCACCGAAAT
Organism: Gigantopelta aegis; assembly: GCF_016097555.1. Classification (NCBI taxonomy): domain Eukaryota; kingdom Metazoa; phylum Mollusca; class Gastropoda; order Neomphalida; family Peltospiridae; genus Gigantopelta; species Gigantopelta aegis. The sequence continues at coordinate 17,474,794 of NC_054701.1, read as the reverse complement.
ATGAAAATATAATGAACAGTTGTTTATACAGTTTTGGAGACTGATATTTAGTCCATTGTTGAATACCACTAATTTGGTTTAATTGCTAATAATTTGTTTTATGTATGTTAATAGAGCTACCATATTTGTAATTTAGTATTTTCCCCGTCCACTCAACATAATGCTGAAGTAGTGGGTAGCAGGATATATATATGAATTATGCAGTTCGGTTTAGTTATCTGGGGCAATTGGCCTTGCAAACTAACAATAAACCACAATCAAAAAGTATGTTCTAGATTTTCACCCTGAGGTTGATATTTTCGTGGAAATGCTCATATCTGTGTGTATACTAATGAGAGTCTCTACCGTCTCCCCCACCCCCTCTCTCTCTCTCTCTCTCTCTCTCTCTCTCTCTCTCTCTCTCTCTCTCTCTCTCTCTCGCTCTCTCTCTCTCTCCCCTACCCCCTCTCTCTCTCTCCTCTCCTCCCCCTTTTCTCTCTCCTCTCCTCCCCCTTCTCTCTCATCTCCTCCCCTTCTCTCTCTCCCTTCCTCCCTTCTATCTCTCCTCTCCTCCCCTCTCTCTCTTTCCCTCCATCCCTCCATCCCCCCTCCCTCTCCTCTCCCTCCGCTTCCTCTCTCTCTCTCCCTCCTTCCCTCCCCCCTCTCTCTCTCTCCCCTACCACCTCTCTCTCTGTCTCTCTCTCCCCCTTCTCTCTCATCTCCACTCCCTTCTCTCTCTTCCTTCCTCCCCTCTTTCTCTCTCCTCCCCTCCCCTCGCTCTCTCTTTCCCTCCCTCCCTCCGCTCCCTCTCTGTCTCCATCCCTCCGCTCCCTCTCTCTCTCTCTCTCTCTCTCTCTCTCTCTCTCTCTCTCTCTCTCTCTCTCTCTCTCTCCATATATATGTTTGTGTGTCTGTGCTTGTGTGTAAATGAACTGTGAATGAATTAATAATTAATTTTTTTTAAACTCAATGTAAGCTACTGACAAAGATTCGCGTAAATGGTTTGCTAAGTTTCATACTTCACTCACCTCCTATGTAGCGGGTGTTGCAACGTTTGTAGGGACTTGGAGCAGCTTGCAGAATGGTACATACACTATTCACTGTCACAATGAATCTAAAGTCTAGGTCAGGTCAATCTTGTGATTACACAGATTACATTCGGGTCACAAATGTCGATCGTGTGACGCGTTAAAACTGAAAATGGCATGCCTAATTGTATCGGTACGCGTTAGCTGTATTAATAGTTAATACATTTCTTTCCGGGCCTTTACCTGTCGCACATCAGGGGAGGGGGGAAGGGGAGTGGGGGGGGGGGGGGTCTCATGCACTTCTCTAAATAAAATAATAATCAAAAGAATGGAAGAAAAGGAAAGGAAATACGATTCACAAAATGATTACCCTACGCCAGCCACAGAAACAAGCTAGGTTCAACTATTATTAGCAATGAGAATTGGTTTGGTACACTGGAACCTCCAATACACCTCAGATATACGAGGAAGTATTTTATAACAAGATCGCACATTTGATGCAGGACAAATTCGAATGTATGTTCACTTTTGTTTTAAAATAATCACGAAATCAAAGAAAGCTTGTTTTGTTTAACGACACCACTAAAGAACATTGATTTATTAATCATTGCCGATTGGTTGTAAAACATTTGGTAATTTTGACATATAGTCTTAGAGAGGAAAACCGCAAGGTGTATTTTATAGGCACCATACCACGGACAGGATAGCACATACCACGGCCTTTGATACAAAAGGTCATGGTGTACTGGCTGGAAAAAAAAAGAATGATCCCACCGACTGGGATCGGCCGTGCATCAGACGAGCGTTCTACCACTGGGCTACGTCCCCCATGTAATCCGTTCTGTTATCTGCTGTAGATTGCTTCGTTGTTCTAAATCCAGTAAGTGTGTAGGTCACCACACGGGGTACAGTGCACGTGTTGGTCTCCAGTTGTCGATATGTTATCGCACAATAGTTGCTGTACAAGCATGGCCAGCATTTAATAACCAGGGCCGTAGCTAGCGTAGGGGGGCAAGGGGGGCAGGTGCACATTTTAGAAACTTAAAGAATATTCTCTTCTTAACCTTTAAGGAGTTAGACTATTAACTACTCAGTCCCCCCCCCCCCCCCCCCAATTTTTTTTTTTTAAACAAAATCAAAAAAATCCTAGCTACGGCCCTGATAACTATTGCATCTTAGGAAGAAATGGGGCCAGGATTCTGTAAGGGGGTGGGGGGGGGTGTCAAATGTATGTCAGCGTTAGTGGTCGTTAGCTACTACTTTAAATCGAGTGGTTCCAAAACGTATCTGACGAGCCCAGTTGTGTCGAATACAGTGTCAGACAACGATTAGTCGGTGATATCAAACGGACTTTATTTATTACCCCAGCTGGCTCTCCTAACGTATCTAACGAGCCTAGTTGTGTAGTATACTTTATTTATTACCCCAGCGGGCTCTCCTAACCAGGGAATTAAAAATCATAAGTTCGTATATCATGATCTTGTTTAACTGGTCACTTGATTAGTCGGTGATATCAAACATCTATTCAGGCTGGATTAATAAACAGAATATCAAACTCGCTGTTATGTATTATCAAGTTTATCGTTTAAAGTTTGGTTTGTTTAAAGACACCACTGGAGCACATTGGTTTATTAATCATCGGCTACCGGATGTCAAACATTTGATAATTCTGACAGGTAGTCTCAGAGAGGAAACCGGCTACATTTTTCATTAGCAAGGGATCTTTTATATGCACCATCCCACAGACAGGATAGCACATACCACGGCCTTTGATATACCAGTCGTGGTGCACTGGCTGGAGCGAGAAATAGTCTAATGGGCCCATTAACGGGGATCGATCCCAAACCGACCGCACATCAGGCCTGGTTGCATTGTCGTCTTACTTCCGGGCGATGCTGACATCAGATATGACAGAGAGTCGGACGGGCGTCATAAATCTGCCCACTGTCTCGGTGTTGGAGTCTTACTTCCGGGCGATGCTGACATCACATATGACAGAGAGTCGGACGGGCGTCATAAATCTGCCCACTGTCTCAGTGTTGGAGTCTTACTTCCGGGCGATGCTGACATCAGATATGACAGAGAGTCGGACGGGCGTCATAAATCTGCCCACTGTCTCGGTGTTGGAGTCTTACTTCCGGGCGATGCTGACATCAGATATGACAGAGAGTCGGACGGGCGTCTTAAATCTGCCCACTGTCTCAGTGTTGTCGCATACCCAAGCTGACTTTCGAACAATGAAGTTGTTCTGCGAGAAGGTGGTGATTTTTCTCACTAGCCAAATACCGCATCGAACACAACGGGGACAACGCTACGGTAACACTATGTTACGGAGCTACTTCACCCACAGCGTATGGAAGACCAAGGAGGCGGCGACCGAAGGCGTCTCGGGGGGACCTAACCTGGCGGCTCAACCGCCAGGGGCAGTCCCTTCTGTTTCGAAACAGCGGACGAGACCAGCAGGAGCGACTCAGGGTGACCCAAACCCGGTGGCTAAACCACCGGGGCGGATCATTCTGTACTACAGCCCGCCGTGACTCGACCCAAACACTCGCCAGGAGCGGACCAGGGGGAGTCTAAGCTGTCAGCTCAACTGACAGTGGCGATTCCTCCTGTCGACCCATCGGTGGATATGGACACAGGACACGTGATTATCACTGAGCCCCCTGCCAGTCCACCGGCACCTCCGACCGTTGTTGTTGCTACAGCGACCAGGCGACCTGAACTTAAGAGGAGGAAGGTTTCGTCGGCGCCCGAACCGGATCCGGAACCGTCAGACTCCTCTAAGTGGTCGCTCGTCTGCAACCAGCTACCAGCCAAGTACCGGGGGGCGGTCATCGGAGACTTCTCTGACACCTCACTCCTGATGTCGCAATGTTGGTCAGATGATCACTGGCGTCATCTACCCACGGGACAAGGCAAATACCAACTGCAATATGGCATGAACGAATACAGCAAAGACCTAATTGTGATTGCGCAACAGGACGGTCTCTACAGGCAAGGCCACCTGACCCGAGAGATGCCCAACTCTACGATTCATCGCATCCTTAAGATCGTACTCCGGGGAATTTACAAGGGAGCACTCAAAAGAAATCTCGAGCTGTTACACACCAACCTTCCCCACTTCAAACCTGAACCGACCATCAACTCGTCATGAGTCCTGCTGCGCCAACCTTTCCTAGGACAGGTATCAACCTCTTTTATTGGGCTAGTTAGACTTTAAACGTTTTCGAAGCAGTTCAAAATTCTTATGTTTATTTTTTTATAAGTAGTCTAACGCATTTTATTTCGGCGCCCGTTCAATTGCTCAAAATCACCTTAAAAACTTTTTGGCTGAGCAGTCTTAACTATTTTGGGTCAAATTTTAGAGTCCAGACATGTCTTTGGATGCAGTTACTCTTTGTAGACTTAGGTAAAAAACAGGCTTCACCGAGGAATCGAAATTCAGCCAATCAGAACACGGCTCCCACTCGGTGTTACTTCAAGTCTGCGAAGTGTCTGTTATTTGGTCCGCGCTCGCGTTGACTTTACTAAATGGCTTTTTTCCAAATTCCGCCCACCTCAAACTTACCCCTACCCCCCCCCCCCCCCCCCCCCCCCCCCCCCCCCCCCCCCCCCCCCCCCCTCCTGCTACGGAGTTAGTCACTGGCGAAGTCAGAGGCTAAATCCGTAGTGGGCGTGCCTGAACCTCTGTGGATAGGGGCACGTAAATAGAGTTTCCAGTTTCCAGTTTCCAGTGTTGTCGTCTTACTTCCGGGCGATGCTGACATCAGATATGACAGAGACTCGGACGGGCGTCTTAAATCTGCCCACTGTCTCAGTGTTGGAGTCTTACTTCCGGGCGATGCTGGCATCAGATATGACAGAGAGTCGGACGGGCGTCATAAATCTGGCCACTGTCTCAGTGTTGGAGTCTTACTTCCGGGCGATGCTGGCATCAGATATGACAGAGAGTTGGACGGGTGTCTTAAATCTGCCCACTGTCTCAGTGTTGGTGTTCCTTCCTTGTAAGGTCTTTAGGGTTTATGCTCCCCACCATTATCACGTACTGTGAATATGCATTTATTATTATTTGCTCGTTCTATTATAAAGCTTATAAGTTGTATAACTTAAAGCAATAAAGAACTTGAATTCAAAATATTACTAGCAACGTGGTGAGTTTGTTAGAAAATCTGTAGCGAAATTGAACTTTGAGTTAGCCAAACAAAATATTAAAACATTAAAGCTTTTTAAAGAAAGGTATTCATTTATTTTTTATTATTATCATGTTGGTAATTCAATGAAATATGTTCGCTGGAATCAACTTTATTTCTTATTTGTCGAGTTTGTTAATAACAGCTTAAAGACAGGGTAGCGAGTCACATGACATGCTAAAAAAGGTCAGCAGAATTCGTCTTGATTGGCAAGTCCTTTGTTAAGTCAGCTACATGACATTGCACTTGTTATTGATATTTTGGCGTGTAGTTGAATTATGGGTACGCAGTTATAGATCGCCGTTTTTTAACATAGCTTACTAATGCAACACACAAAAACAACTGCACTTTCAATAAACTCACATTTTGTTTCACCATCAACGTATATCATGACACACGTCTTGACATTGTTTATCGTGGTGTTAACGCGGGTGTATCTTGTCAGTGTCCTTTTGTTGATCTTCTGGGATTAGCGGCCATTTCAAAACGAAAACAAAGGTGCGCCTGTTTAAGAGTGACAGTGCTTCGTGTTTTATACTGGCAATAAATGTTCAACAATCTCTCTCTCTCTCTCTCTCTCTCTCTCTCTCTCTCTCTCTCTCTCTCTCTCTCTCTCTCTCTCTCTCTCTCTCTCTCTCTCTCTCTCTCTCTCTCGGTTTGGTATATCAAACGCCGTGGTATGTACTATCCTGTCTGTGAGGTTGTGCATATAAAAGATCCCTTGCTACTAATGGAAAAATGTAGCGGGTTTCCTTTCCTAGACTATATGTCAACATTACGAAATGTTTGACATCCAATAGCCAATAACATAGGGTCAGGATATAGTCAGAAAACACCGACTTACACGAACGCACAAATTAAAACGAATTATTGAGACATGTCCATAAAAAGGACAAACTGACACTTGGGCGTGACCGGCCTCGGTGGTGTCGTGGTTAAGCCATGCGTCATAACGCTGGTAGGTACACGGTTCGCAGCCCGGTACCGGCTCTCACCCAGAGCGAGTTAAACGACGTAAGACCACTACACTCTCTTCTCTATCACTAACCACTAACAACTAACCCATTGTTACCCCTTCATACCAATGGAAACATGGAGCTGGTGTCTTCTCTAAGACTACCCCTGCGCGTGCTTGTAACCTCACCGTGGTGCAGGGGTGTAACATTCTCTTTGAGAATGGCCAATACAGCACAAATTGAAGTTTAGAGTAAAATTCGGTGTTTACACTGTTTTTGTTTGGACCTTGGATTTTTATATTGATGTTGATCATCACTTTATTTATTTGCATTACCATAGTTTGACACCCAATGGCCGATGTATTTTTCGTGCTGGGGTGTCGTTAAACATTCATTCATTTATTTATTTATTCTCTAAGACTATATGTCGAAATTACGAATTGTTTTGACTTCCAATAGCCGATGAAAGTTGGACATCTATAATACAAATATATATTTAAACGAGAACAGAGAAAATAGCGAAGGAGAAGGAAGAGAATGAGAAGGAAGATTTGGTTTTGGTTTTATTTTGTTTATTTTGTTTTGATTTGATTTGATTTGATTTGCTTGGCTACTCGGTGGGCTCTTTGGGTTATTTCTCGTTCCAGCCAGTGCTCCACAGCTGGTGTAGCAAAGCACGTGGTATGTACTATCCTATCTGGTAATAAAACAAATAGTTGGCCAAACGGGTATGCGGGTAGACGTTTCATTCATGTCATTATAGTTATTGTCGTGTTTATATTCAATTAAGGTTCAAGCACGTTGTCCTGGTGACACACCTCTGGACTGTCTGTCCAAGACAGAGGGTCAGCGATTACTAATAGTTGGATTAGTTGTTAGTGAGAGAAAAAGAGGGTCAGGTGGCCTTACACCTACCCACCGAGTCGTTAAACTTGCTCTGAGTAAGACCCGGTATCGAGGTTGGTGGGTGGGGGGGGGGGGGGGGGGGGGGGGGGGGGGGGGAGACAATTTAATTCATTTCAACTTATATACAATTAAAGGCACACACCTCAGGGGCTTGTAACTCGAAGCAGTCGTAAATATTTTGGTGCTACGTGTTCGCAACGACAGCACTTCGACAGTCGTAGGAAAAAAATAACTAGTATAACCCGAAAAACACGTATCTTTGGCGAAAAGTTATAGGAACACGACTGTAACTCGAAATACTTGTACACTTACGACAAGGGGATTCTCTTGTTTTCACCGATAATAATAGGCCTAATAATATTAATAATAATAATAATAATAATAATATATTTAATACATATAGCAATTGCGAAACTATGTCTGGAGAATGAAATAGTTTGTTTTTGTTTAACGACACCATTAGAGCACATTGAAAAAGAAAAGAAAGAAATGTTTTATTTAATGACGCACTCAAAACATTTTATTTACTGTTATATGGTGTCACACATATGTTTAAGGTCCACACAGATAGAGAGAGGAAACCCGCTGTCGCCACTTCATGGGCTACTCATCCTGCACCATCCTACAGACAGGGTAGCACGTACCACGGCTTTTGATATACCAGTCATGGCGCACTGGTTGGAACGAGAAATAGCTCAATGTGGCCACCGACGGGGATCGATCCCAGACCGACCGCACATCAAGCGAACACTTTACCACCGGGCTACGTCCCGCCCCACAGCACATTGATTAATTAATGATCGTCACAAAAAATGCGACTTAGGCTCAAACTCGACCCGGACCCGAGTACCCGACACTTACACCAGATGACAAAGAATGAATGTTTAAATGAATGAATGTTTAAACACACCCCAGCACGAAAAATACATCGGCTATCGGGTGTCAAACTATGGTAATGTAAATAAATAAAGTTATGATCAACATCAATATAAAAATTCAAAATTTAAATAAAAACAGTATAAAGAACTGTGCAAAAATACAAAAGGATTTGTGCTGTATTGGCCATTCTCAAAGAGAATGTTACACCCCTGCACCACGGTGAGGTTACAGCACGCACAGGGGGACAATGAGACTAAGGAATAAAGTAAAATAGCATTATGCATCTTATTTCCAGCACTGAACATGGACGCCAAGTCAGGCCACTGTATTACATTCCATACATTCAACGTAGTCTTTTGTTTTACCTTACGTCTCACAGACCTAAAATGTAACAGGCAAAATGACGTAAAAAGTACAATTAAAACGCAACCCACAAATACAGGCATGAGGCATTTATTGCTTCAAATAAACTACAAGTATACACTAACTACACCAATAAAAATATTAAGAAAACAATCCATCTGATATTCCTCTTTACCCCACAACAATGTACATGTATTACTACTAATATATAATTGAATTCCTACTTCTTTGCATTAATTGTTATAATTAACTACTAAATGGTAAGAAATTTATATATAAAGGTGTGGGTGGGAGGGATCAAATTTAAGCAGGTACTTTAAGCGTCAGTACCGCAAGCGTTTGCATACTTATTAGACTGGCATGGTACCAAGCATGACAGCAGGCTCGAATACTCGCTTGTTGCCGCCACTGCTAGCGGGCCAATCAGCGAGCTGTGGGCGTGGCTGTTCCCATCCCACCAAGTAGCCCATGTGTGTGCGTTTTAATCCTGGCATTATCTGCGCTAAGCGAACGCTTAAAACGCAACACACAAATACGGGCATGAGGCATTTATTGCTTCAAATAAACTACAAGTATACACTAACTACAACAATAAAAATATTAAGAAAACAATTCATCTGATATTCCTCTTTCTCCCGCAACAATGTACATGTATTACTACTAATATATAATTGAATTCCTAAATCCATAAGTAGGGGTAGTTAGGTATTTGTTTTGGTAGCAGATTGTATTATTAAATGTTTGGTTTGAGGTGAAGGCTGGATGTAATCAAAAATTGCGTCACTTTACCAGTCCCCTAGAACTCGGACGACGAGGAGAGGAACCCCAGAGCACACAAGCCAAGTGGCTCCCCCTCGACGTAAGGCATGCGTGTTGTAATTGACACTATCAAGCGCCGCCTTTATCAACAAGTCCTTGAGTCTATTACGAAACACTCGAGTACACATATGGTAAGGATTCCCATTCACGACAAAAGAGAAGAGGGGGCTGGAAGGTGCTAAATCTCCTGCAACTTTTATGAAAGAGAGCACAGCTGTGGTTGGACATAACACACTGCCGGGAAGAAGAGGAAGCGCCACGGGGTGGACCCGCTCGTTAAACTGAATTGTTTTGGAAGCATTGACGCGAAGAACACAACCAGATGGCAATAGGCTGAGGTCTTGACGTTTTAGACATTTAACCCCTGGACGTTTAAAATCACCCGCTATGTTACTGACACGGAGTAAGCCAAAGAAAGCAGTCAGAATAGCTGCCCACATCTGGATATCTTCTGTAATTGTGAAATCTAGATGAGTTTGAATTAGTTTAAGGTCGTCCAGAGCCAGAGGCCGTTTCTGATGGGTGAATTGACCTTTAACACACTTAACCCCTCTAAGACTAGCTTTTACTTTAAAATTATCTAACAGAGGATTAGTAATGCCTAAGTCAACATGAAGAAGTCAAATGATGTTAATGTACTGTGGGCACTTTGTTACGTAATACCTCCGCGCGACCGTACCCCCTAATACACACCCAGACCAGGTGTGGAGGCTATGTGGCCAGTAGTTACGTAATACCTCCGCGAGTTCTGTTTTACGACCTTGTATTCCTAGCGGAATGGCGACAGCTAGTCTGACCATCTAAGAAAAAAATCCGTCTTGGTCGCTGTGGAAATATCACATGATAGGGAGAGTACCGCGATGTGCCCCCAGGCGATATTCGGTTTTGTAATAAATAGATAGGATTTTAGATATATCGGGGAGAAAATTTGGAAGGCTGCTGGGGAACGGACGTCGTCCACTGAAAGAAATATATAAGTTCAGTCCGGACGTGGTAAATATATTTTTCTGCTTTGTTGTAATAACCTTGATGTGATTGATGTGACTTTAAATGTTTTAATACTGTATTATACCAATATTCTTTAGACAGTGTTTCCGGTAATCTGACGAAGTAAATTGTAGGCTTCACTGTTCTATTATTTTGATGCGAGTATTTGGCAATATAAAGCTTAGCCAGTCATCCTAGAGGACCTAGGTAAACTGAAGGTTATTGTCTTTATTGTGATAGGTACAAGTATTAATTCTGTATTACAAGGTTACTGAATGAGTAGTTAAAGGTTAATTACAAATTAACCAGTTAGGAATAGAGTTGTAATTCCTTTATTAATTAAGTTCCCCTGGCAGCGTTTCTCAAATATCACACGTGTGTGTGTGTTGTATCACGGTGAAGTGATTAGAATATTGTGTAAACTAGACACCTAGTGATTAACTAATTAAGTGTTTAGTTCTGGGTTGTTATATTTGTTGTTGTTAATTAACTACTGCGGCATATATTTGTCAGCGTAAGGTTAATACAGATTCCAAAGTGTATTTTGTTTCGTTGTGTTTTCTAGTGAACTAAACGTGCTATATATGTATAAATGTTTATGTAAGATCGTATCTCTGATATACCTAGAGACGAGCCACTCGGGTATTGGACTGCCCGATACAGAGAGATCTAATAGATATACAGTTAGGAGAGATATTTGGATAATCGTGTTTTATTCAGTTACGGGTATTATAGGATCCCCGTGACAAATAGCAATACAGTATTTACAAATTTGTTAATTTGTCCTGGTTCATGCAGTCTAGATATTGAAACGGCTAAAACATTTTTACTGCCTTTAATGTACTGAGCTTCTACAGTTACATTATAATTTAAACATAAATAGCTAAGCCAATCTAAAAGTTTTAAAGCTATATTGTTTCTGGTTGATCCTGCATTTATAATAGCGCACGCTGCAGTGTTATCTGTTTGAATCACGAAGTGGTGTCCCTTAAGTACAGGGGCCCATCTATCTACCGCCATTATAGTCATAGCCAGTTCTTTAACATTAATATGTTCATTGGCGATGTTGGGCGTGTCCAACAACCACGAAGTGTAAGTCCAGTCCCCCAAGCAGAAAGCTCCGCCCCCATTTATGCACGCATCGGTAATTACCGGCACAAAAGGGCGACTGTCCCAGATTAACTTCGTGTTATTGATATGTTGCAAATGAAACATCCACCACCGAATATCATCTTGAATACTTGGCAAGCGGCACTTATGGTGTGGCTCTTTGCTTAATGAAATTAGGTCAAACGTTCGTCTAATATGCAGTCTCCCCCATGGAATGACAAAAGACGCCCAGTTCAACTTACCCGCTAGACTTTCTAGCTGTGTTCGTGTTGCGCGATTTTTAAAAGCAAATGTTCTCAACAAATCGCAGTTTCCCCACCCGTTCATTTTCAAGGGAAACTGTACCCGCTACTGTATCTATAGCAATACCTAAAAATGTTAATTTTGTACATGGGTCAATCATTTTTTTTCCAGTTAATCTTGAAACCTAACCCGATTAGTGTATTGTAAGCAATTTTACACTCTTCAAACGATTCCGCAGCTACTAGAAAGTCATCGTAAAATATAACAGTTGCAATGAAACCCCAACGTAACATCATACGTTTTACAGATTGGGTTATTCGGTGAAAAATGTTTGGACTTTTTCTAGCACCAAAGGGAAGTTTCTTATCAATAAAATAAGTTTCATGTTTTGAAGAATTAAATACCCAGCTAAATCCAGTATATTTGTAACAGGCAGGATGTATATTTACTGATCGGTAAGCAGATTTTAAATCCATTTTCGCCATATACCAGCCTGGCTTTATAGCATTGAATACATCGTTAACAGAATCGCAAGAAAACGGCTCTTTAACAGCATAATCATTTACACTTTGCCCTATTGGCCTGCTGCAGTCATGAATAAGTCTAATGTCCCCGTCTGGTTTGGGGACGGCACTAATTGAACTAATTACGAGAGGTGGTGAGTTAACCCTTATATAGTTTCCTTCTTTTATTTCCGCACATATCTGTTGTTCAACTTTATTTTTGACTCCATGCTTTAAAATTGAGCCTGAATTTGCAACTTTAACTGGGGTTGGCACTATATCAGCATCGTCTACTATAGAAAATCCATTAATAATTCCGTCTAAGATGAAGTCTTTATCTGGATCATTTTCTAGTTCAGTAGTCCATTTCCCCAGTTTACAACCTAGATCAGAGAACTCTGATCTAGAGTGTGAAGTATCTAGTTTTGTGTTGCGGTATTGGCTGAAACCGGCCTTTGGTGGTTGAATTCGCCGTGATCGGTCGAGTAGCACATGAAGCACACGTGAGCAAACTTGCACTCTGGCAGCGAACACCCCCTTCGCCCATTCCATCTTTCACATACAACTTTTCCTGTCTTGGGGTCTTTCTTGTTCCGTGACGTCACAGGACGACTGGATGACTGGTTGGTACTTTCATTTTTGTCACGGTGATGGAGTTGCATCAGATAGGTGTTATCCGATGCCCATGGGAAGCCTTCAGCATGCAGGTCTTGTCTGTATGCATGATCATATCTGGCAACAGAATTCCAGTTAAAAGCCTGAGCAAAGGTGGACACTTTGATTAAATAGTCAAGATATTTTTTTGACACCGTCTATAGTCATGCCGTCGTTCTCAATCATTTTTGTCATGATTCCGAGTGACCCCTCGAAATACTGTGCTACTGTTAGTTTTTCTAGGGCAAGTTTTTGTCTTTTCATTTTAATTTCAAGAGGCCCTAAGGCGAATCCTTCATCGTCATGAACATTTTCATTCGTTGTATGATGGATAAAATCTCGTACATCACGGAATGTCGGTCTTTTCGCTGTCGTAGGTAAACCTTAAGTAGTAGCTGATAATAATGTGTGAAGATCAGACGTACCGTTTGGGTTTGCGGCCTTGGCTGGTCTGGTCTTCTCGGCATTCAGCTGACTTGCGGCACTCGTCACTACTGCCATGATGTCCTCATAGCTCATTTCTTGGTTGTTGCTTATTTTGGACTGGCACTCTTGGACAACAGGATCTAGTGGCTGCACTTTTGAACTTTTTTCTTGAATAGAAAAAATGGCGTCTTCTAAGAGCAGAGCCTGGGCTGGTAAAATCGCTTTGTTACCCATTTGAAAGTGTTTAGCGATTAGTTCTGGGGTGAGTTTAGCTAATGCTCGTTTCGTAGAAAATCCTTTTTCTTTCAGTGCTATAATGGTTGCAGGTGTTATTTCATTCTCCTCTGCCCACTTTTCAACTTCAAACTCGGCCATCTTTCTGATCAAATTTAAGCAGGTACTTTAAGCGTCAGTACCGCAAGCGTTTGCATACTTATTAGACTGGCATGGTACCAAGCATGACAGCAGGCTCGAATACTCACTTGTTGCCGCCACTGCTAGCGGGCCAATCAGCGAGCTGTGGACGTGGCTGTTCTCATCCCATCAAGCAGCCCATGTCTGTGCGTTTTAATCCTGGCATTATCTGCGCTAAGCCAACGCTTAAATGACAGTGCTCTTCCTTGCACAGGTCCTCGAGTCCTGTGGACGGACGCCAGTGTTGCCAGACTTGGCCCGTGCCCGCGTACTCGAGTACTCGTGGAGGTCCTACGCGTGATATACGAACTTGTCTTTCACTAACCATTAACCCTAGATCGGGAAGTTGTATAAGCTCAGGACAGCGCAGGTGCGCGCATAACAATTTTATCAGGGTGTGCGGGGAGGGTTCTAGACTGGGGTGAGCGAAGTTAATATTTAGAGGAGGTTGACTCGTAAGATAAATGGGAAAAAATTGAAAAAACTAATTTGTTTCAGCTGAGGTTTGGAGTGGGTCGATGCGCCTGACAGCGTACGAAAATGTTCGGGTTTTGTTTTTTGGTCCTACTCTATAAAAAATCAGATTAAAATACCCCCCCTCTCCCCAACTAGAGACTGGCCTTCCCATTACAGGTTGTCCACCCCCCCCCCCCCCAACTAGAGACTAGCCTTCCAATTAGAGGTTGTGCCCCCAACCCAACCCCCCCCCCCCCCCCCCCCCGACCAACTCCGGCACTCCAGATAACGTTCCTACAGGACTGTTCTCTAATTGTTTTTCCTCGTACAAACCATGCCCAACTACTGGTATATCAAATGCTAGCTCGCGTCACCTCCAGCCCTCCCCATATTAATATTGATATCATAGGTATAAATAACAATCAGGGGAGGACTGGAGGTGACTCGAGCTAATCAAAGGTCGGGGTCTGTCTATGAAATAATACATATACAAAATATCCTTCACGACTGGTGTATCAAAGACCGTGGTATGTGTTGTCCAGTCTGTGTGAAAAAGTACATATAAATATCCCATGCTGCTAGTATATCAAAGACCGTGGTATGTGCTGTCCAATCTGTGTGAAAAAGTGCATATAAAATATCCCATGCTGCTAGTATATTAAAGACCGTGGTATGTGCTGTCCAGTCCGTGTGAAAAAGTGCATATAAAATATCCCATGCTGCTAGTATATCAAAGACCGTGGTATGTGCTGTCCAGTCCGTGTGAAAAAGTACATATAAAATATCCCATGCTGCTAGTATATCAAAGACCGTGGTATGTATTTTCCTCTCTGTGAGAACAGTGTAGTGTGTTTATTGCGTGTCACAACTGATATTACCAAACGTTTGACATCCAGTAGTCGATGATTCATAAATCAATGCACTCTAGTGACAAGGGCTTAGGAAGGTGCCAAAAGGTGGGACACGCGCAACACACACACACACACACACACACATAAAAATAAGCATATATATATATCATCATCATCATCACTGTTTTGACATTGATTCATGAGTGCATGTCGTCACAGCTGTACTTATTCCAATGAGCTCTGTCCTGTGATAGTTTTCATTAAGTAAACTAGTCTGCGAGTGGCAGTCATCTTTGTGCCAGAAGGCTGAAATCTCCTGTAAAGGAGGAAATCTCGTGCCTCGGGTGTGGTTGTCCTTATACAGACGAGGAAATAATTAGAGAATCATGAAATCAACAACTAGTTTTTGCCAAAATGTGCATACATACATATATACAAACACACCGTTCGTTTTCGACTTCCTATAAAAGAGTTCCAAGATTTAAAACTGAAACCTGCTCATCGGTTGTCATGGGATTCCCTCCATCGTGGTTCAATCACAATGTTTTGGGCGATACAATAGCGAGGTTTCGTATTCCACATGAATGTAATTTTCATTTATAATCCATATTTAGAAAAATAAGGCGCTCTAAATCCGTGAATGATGTTTTATGTCAGTTCTATGATTAGTTAGTGTATAGCCATATAACTTATCATCAGTTCTCTTATGATGCAAACGGACTATATATAATGTGCGCGCGAGAGTGTGCGTGTATGTGTGTGTGTGAGAGAGAGAGAGAGAGAGAGAGAGAGAGAGAGAGAGAGAGAGAGAGAGAGAGAGACAGACAGACAGACAGACAGGCAGGCAGGCAGACAGATAGACAGACAGACAGAGAGTGTATGTTGTGGTGTTTTTCCAACTGTTGCTAACTTTGCACTAGTTTATTGGGTTAAGCACAAACTAATCACAAAGTAATCAGAAAAATAAAAATAATAATAACAATATTAAAAAAACACACAAAACGAACAAAAACAAGGCAAACAAAACACACACATTGTGAGATACATTTATTATTCTTATAATAACCATAATTACGACATATAAGAATTACTGTATCATTAATATGTTACATTTATCGTCAACGTCCTTAACTGCGTTATGCTTCCAACTCCGTTCGGTTTGTTTTCTCGTGCACGATTCGTGAAATCAACATCCGATTTGTTGTCGTCTGCTTATCGTTCATTTGTGAGTTTTTTCTTCACAGTTCGTGAACATTTTCATTAACAATAAAGTTCAGAAAAGTAAGTATCTCAATACAAAACTCAAAACTTTACAAACCCTAAAAACCATTAAATTTGCTAAGTCGTTTTTATTTATTCCATAAAATTACCGATATCGGGTCCACATGACTCGTAGAAATTGACTTAAAATGGAAAATGATGCATTATCATTCGGTGCGTGTCACATGACCTCATATGTGCCAGATCAACAAGGCCAAATCATTTATTTTTTATGCTTTTTAAGCCGCCTGTTGTTAGAATTTGTTTTCAATTATTATATTCGATCTGCAAAAGATATGCAACATTTGTATGCCTCTACTGTAGTGATAATCCATTCATAACAATTGTAAATAATTTTGAGTGTATAAATTGTGTTAATAAAGAAGCAATTAATTAAAAATATATATATATATTTTACAAACTATTCACTGGTATGAACGTAATGCTTATTCGTATTGACATCCCAGTAGTGTTCGCGATGGGTGTTGGTAAAACGCGGACCGGACCAGAACGCTTGTAAACTGAATTTCTCATTTTAAAAACATATGAAAGTGTTCGTCAACTGTGCATAGTTAAGAAACATGTATTTTTCATGTAGTGGCCTTATAAATGGAAAACATGCATAGACGATACTTTTTGCAAATGCATGCGCCTGAACGCAGTTAGACACGTTGCACTCTTTTCTGTTTACTGGAGTGTGCTTCATTTGTATTTACTAGAATGGATTTGTTTTGCGTCCACATTGTTGATTTCTCGCGTTAACTGATTCCAATCTATTTTGTTCCACGCATCGTTTCATGAATCGTAGCTGAAAAATGTAAAATAGTATTTCCGTAAATATCGTATTCGTGTTTTTGTCGTTAGGTGAACGCAGGATGGGACGTTGATGGTATATGAAAAAATGCATAAGGTAAAATTTAAACATAAAACAACATGTGTTCAATTTTAAATTTAAAGATTACACGCACAAAAACCAAAATTTACAAATTACAATAACCAATACATGAAAAATATATAATTCTCCGTTATTTAAGGCCTTCAACCAACGTCATAGCGGTTGGCCAAATGCACGGACTAATAGTTGCTTCAATGTAAAGTTATGGTGTACATCAGCTAATTCCACATCAGTGACGTAGGAGAGGGCACTCCACCCCACCCCCCATGATTTGTTTCAACTGTATTTCATTTTATAAAATCATACATACAATATGGGTTCCCCCATCCCCCACCTCCACTATATCATCTTGGCTACGCCAGTGTGTATCATTGCCTTTACGTGTGTTAAAATCGTTTCAAGGAATGCCACAACATTTTTCAACAATTAGATTCAGTTTTGTTTTGGGGGTTTTATTGTTTTTTGTTTTGTTTTTGTTTTGTTTCTTTTGTTTGTTTGGGGTTGTTTTTTTGTGGGGTTTTTTTTTTTTTTTGGAGGGTTTTTTTAAAATATAATATAAGTTGGAGGAGGTTTTAACAAATACAATAACCTATACGTGCGGTGTCTTTGATGCAGTTATTATTTCGGTGAACAACAAAACGGGTAAATATCGTGTAGAAATGATACATTTAATGACAGGTAAATATCGTGCACAAATGTATACTGATGTGAGACCTTTTCCCACGCATTATTAGGAATGGCTAAACAATGTGCAAGTGTATGTATGTGTGCGTGTCTGTCGGTGTGCGTGTGCATGCATATATATATATATATATATATATATATATATATATATGTGTGTGTGTGTGTGTGTGTGCGTGTGTGTGTGTGTGTGTGCACGCGCGTGCACTCGTACATACATATGTATTTCTGTATCTAAGCTTTACCAACAGAGCTAACAAAATACATTTAACTGGCTACTGCGCAGGAGGAGGACATTATACCAACACTACTACACCCTCAAGTCAATGTATGTCCCGGGCCTCTGGGCCACAAATTGTAACATTTACATGTAAAGCAACCAATACTGAATGGGGTGGAACCACGGACCATTTATACACAGGGGTCGAAATTGGCTGAAATTCCTGGAAACCAGAAATTATGCTGGACTAAGTCAAAACCTACCAGACAAAACATGATCATAAAATATAAAGACAAACATATTTCCCAGCCCGTGGTGACGTTCACCGGCAAAAAGTGGTCGGGACGGCAGTATTTCGAGCACTGATTTATAAGAATCCAATGCTCTACTAACTGAACTGTTAGAGAAGGTCCCACCAGCTACTACTAGGAAGATGACTCCATACTAACACTACTCTACTATAACATAATCTCCAACTACAGGTTGTCATACTAAGAACATCAAACCAGGTATCTGTCCTTGATTCACATCTGTACATAGGTTTAGTTTGTTACCGTGTTTGGATTTCTGGCACTTGAAGAACGAGCACACAAACGACCCGTTCTGTACTGTAGATCTGCCCGGATACCCCCAGTGTGAGTCAGGTCCATCGATGTTAACAATCAGATTGCACTTCTTGTCTTTGCTCACTTTTAGGGGTCGTGGAAACTCCACGTCATATGTTGTCGTCCCAGCTGCGACTGAGACCGACGTTGTCACTGACGAACCTTCGATTACGTCATCTGTTGTCGGGTCAGTTATAAAAGCTCTGACGTCATAATTTGCAGTGGTTCGTTCACAGGGACCATACAACTGGAATCCTAGTAGTGACGCGTCTTGGTTTACTGAAAACATAATTCCATGATCTTTATTATTAAGACATGAGAAACCACCATGAAGTCCGGCGAAGCGCTGTATTATAATTTTATCTTCACGAATAACACCCGTGCGTTTGTTGGCGTTAAATGGTGAAACGTTTTCATCAGGACATGCGCAATGTGTGAAGATCTTGATTATTTCTTTGTCAGTCAGCATGTTTGTTGGTGGTACTTTTTTCGCGAAATACTTGTGGTCAAGTAAGGGAAACCGCACGTGCATTATGCCTTCCCCAATCACTTGACGTCTGTTTTCGTGAGTTACATCTTTGTTCTGTTTCTTGCACGCCCTCTCACTCCACGCCACAACAGCTTCAAAGACAGATTTTTCATCGGCCACCAGTTCTTCCGCTTGTATGATCTTAACCAAGCATTCGTGACAAAGGTCGGTAACTCCAGATGATTTTAGAGTGGCATCTCCATTTTCCAAAATAAAGGTCAGAGCTTTTTCTTTCAATTCCTCCTCATCAAACACGTGGGCCTGTTCCAGTATCACACAGACGTTGTCTGACGTCATCGATGACAACAAATGCGTCAGACACTTCTGTTCCAGGGTTTTAACGTCATACTTCTTTGATACATACAACAAACCCATTACACTGGCACCATCCATTGTGACGTCATCTGTATAGAGGTACCTGTGAAATAGTAATAAAACGTGTCCTTATCTCACTTTAAAGCTGCACTCCCTAGAATATTTTTATTATATAAACATTTAGAATAGATGATCCAGTTCCGTTTGGTACATATAAGGCCCACTACAGCGCTGTCGTTTCGCTACACTGACTGGTCTACATTATCTATGGCAAATACAAACGTAATGGCCAGCTGAGGTTCGATTCAATCCAACTGGGACACTGTATTACGCGACTTGCCTTGGATCTAAAACATATATCCATGGTATAACACCTTAACAGGATGGGTGGGTAGGTTTACTGTATAATTTTGACACTGGCCACCTGTCGACATAAACGTTACACGTAAAAGGGTGTCAAAAGTACGTAACGCTCGGGTGGGGGGGGGGGGGGGGGGGGTATTCATGAAACATTATCAAGACCATCAGTTATTTTTTATTCATCATTTTGACCTAAATAAAATTTCTCCTTTTTTTTCTATGTCTTATATCTATTTATTTATTATTGAGCGTACATTTTTGACGATCACTAATTTAATAATGCATTTGAGTTTGTATTTCGCATTAATAAACAATTTTATAATATGGCCGTAACTTTAACAGGGCGAAAATAGGTGATTTTTTAAAAGATGAATGACGGAGAAAAGTAAGAACAAGAAAAAAGAAGAAAGTTACAGCTTGTTTTGTTTAACGACACCACTAGTGCACGTTGATTTACTAATCATAGGCTGTTGGATGCCTACCATTTGGTATGTCTGACATATAGTCTTAGAGGAAACAGGTCACGTTTTTTTTTAGTAGTAGCAGGGACTCTTTTTATATGCACCATCTCACAAACAGAGTAGCACATACCACGGCCTTTGATATATCAGTCATGGGACACTGGCTGGAACAATGGACCTACTGACGGGAGTTGATCCTAGGCCGACTGCCCATAACCGGGCTCTTTACCACTGGGCCGAAAGCGGGGTGAGGCACAGGCGTCGGGTGTTGCCAGCAAATACAGAGGAAGTGGAAAATTATTGTTTTGTCTTTCAGTTGGAGGAGGCCAGTGAATATTCTGACATTAGTTTGAGAGCTTGGTTAATGTTTCCACTTGATACACACCACCACCACCAACAACAACACTATCACCACCACCACCAACAACACTATCACCACCACCACCACCAACAACAACACTATCACCACCACCAGCAACAACAACACTATCACCACCACCAGCAACACCACCACAACCAAAAACAACATTATCACAACCACCACCACTATCACCACCACCACTAACATCAACAACACTATCACCACCACCAACAACAACACTATCACCACCACCGCCAACAACACTATCACCACCACATCCAACGACACTATCACCACCACCACCAGCAACACCACCACCAGCAACACTATCACCACCACCAACAACACCAACAGTATCACCACCACCACCACCAACAGCAACACTATCACCACCACCACCAACAACAACAACACTATCACCACCACCAACAACAACGACACTATCACCAACACCACCACCATCAACAGCAACACTATCACCACCAATAACAACAACACTATCACCACCACCAACACCAACACAAACAACACTATCACCATCACCATCAACACTATCACCACCACCATCAACAACACTATCACTACCACCGCCAACAACACTATCACCACCAACAACAAACAACATTATCACCACTAACAACAACACTATCACCACCACCACCACCACTAACAACGACAACAACACTATCACCACCACCACCAACAACAACAACACTATCACCACCACCACCACCACCACAACAACAACTATCACCACCACCACTAACAACAACAACATTATCACCACCACCACTAGCAACACTATCACCACCACTACCAACAACAACACTATCACCACCACCACCACTGTCACAACCACCAACAACCACACTATCACCACCACCAACACTATCGCCACCACCACCAAAAACAACAACACTATCACCACCACCACCACCAACAACAACAACACTATCACCACCACCACCACCAACAACAACAATACTATCACCACCAACAATAACAACACTATCACCACCACCACCAACAACACTATCACCACCACCAACAACAACAACACTCCTATCATCACCACCACCACCACCACTACTAACAACAAGCTTAGTAATAGTAGTAGCAGCAATAGTGCTATAGTTATACAAAGCACATCATAATTGTGTGTCCTTCATGCTAATCTACAAGTAGCTTACTGTATTTAATATAACGTTTAAATCTCTTATCCCACAGTGATCTCTTCTCCAGCTATCCCAGTCCCTAAATAATTACTCTGACGCATGTCAATAAAACTTCAAGACTCACAGCATACTTCTTAGATGTATGATCCGTGTTTTATGAACATAAAATGTACATACCTTAGAAACTGTTCAAATATGTCGTGTTCTACTTCCGGAATGACGATCTCATCCTGCTCTGCCAATGGTCCGTAGAACATGGCCTCGAACACGCCACTGCGGATACTGAGTATCTGTCTGTGAGCCTGGACGTTCTTCTGTTCTCTCCCCACCTTGAATGTCACGTTAGTGAACATTTTATTTTCAAGAGAATATCTAAGACATTCTGAAAGAGATTTTCTGCTCTGCCAACTGTCAAGACCAGTCTGACTACTTGATTTGCATGTCGCCATCTTGTCACTGAAAATATACATAAAACAGCTTCCTTTTTCTTTTTGTTTTAATAATAGATGTGGTTCAAGCATCAAGAGGAACAATACAAGGGACTGATAATAGCTTCATGTCTATTTGTAAAACATTTATTTAAATATTTTCTGAGGGGACTACCCTGAGTTTTCTGCATTATAAGATGTCTTCGACTAACACAAGCTTGTAAAGACTAGTATTACATATTAAATACATTTTCTTCTTTAGAATATCAGTGTCTCTATAGTCAACGTGTTTCTCTCCGTCACAATATTTGTTTTTCTTTTATAAATATTTTATTGTCCCCAGCTCATTTTGACGATGCCAGTGATGGGGTGCCCTGATTCATCGCCTCACAGAAGACGAATTAAATTATACATGCTAAGTACTAGGAGTACATACACATTGTGGTAGTATGCTGATTATAGTAATACTTATACAAATAATGTAGATGGTGATATATTTAACACTAATGCATATGTACATGTATATAGTAATATTAATAACACATTATAAATGGCTAGTTAATAGAAATATATTTAAATAGGCTGGTTGATGTAATATATATATATATATATATATATATATATATGAGTTTAGAAAGAAGGACTGTTAAAAAGAAAAGCTATAGTAATAATTATAGTGATAAGTAATAATGTCAAAATTCACGTCAAGCGCTCGCTTGATAATTGTTTCTAGTTTCTTCCATCAAATTACTTTCTTGACTGAAAAGTCGTCTCCATGGTGCCCAGATTGTATTATACTCTTCATATTTACAGTTTTTAAAAACCGTCACAATATTTGTAAGTAGCCCAAACAGGATTTGCAATCCAAATATTTTCGAAAGTAGGAAAACAATATCCGAAAACTCAGGATTGTCCCTTTAATATTTGTTACTTATTTAATAAAAAAACCCCTCCAAAATAGCTTTAAAAATAAAAACAGGGTAGTCCCTTTATTAACTGTTTTTGCTAAAAATTATTTGATAAAATACCTTTCTCAAAAAAAAACAAAAAAAAAAAAACACCTGAAAAGCAGAAAACACACGTGCATGCACACACACACATGCACACACACACACGCGAGCACAAAAACCAAACCAATACAGTCACACATACATACATACATACATGCACACATACATACATTCATACATACGTTCATTGATACATACATACACACATTTGTGCGCGCGCGCGCGTGCGTGTGTGGCTTCCCCCCCCCCACAAACTTTTTGGCACCTCCCTACGCCACGGCACACACACACACACACACACACACATAACACACACACACTCATAAAGACAACCCAACATAAAAAATAAAATAAACATAAAAACCAACCACGAACTAAAAAAACACAATAATCATCATTAATGACAGTGTGACGTACACAATGCACGTGAATATATGTGGTATAGTACGGTATGGTGGTTCTCAAATAACCCGCAGTGAAAGGAGCGACCTCGAGTCTCAGCGAGTGTTCGGCCTCCTCTACATATCTGCGGTCGATTTGTTTACATGTTGCTATTCGCCGCCGACGCTTTACAAATATTACTCTTTTTCACTGTGTCAGACTAAAGTTTCCCCCATTATTTTTATATATTATTACAAATACTCTCCTATCAACCACACCCACAATTCTTCCGCCGGTGAAATACAGCAGTTATGACATGCATAGCCCAAGTCCCTTTGTACAGTATCTATGAAAAGGAACATATCGATGTGTCCTGTATCACGTACACTGTGACTGTTCTGTGACTGTTCTGTGACCTGAACTAGTAGTGTATAAAATCAAGCGATTTAATCGCTAGCAGAACGGACACGTGACAGACTCGACAACTGAAGGCGTGATTAATTTTAAATAAAAGTGTTCGTACCTTCGAATTCTTCCAGCATCAATATTTCTAACAGTTAAGGAAAATACTTCCGCGAATATTACATGATTCCCTGGAAAATGTACCTTTCGGTTTGTTACATACAAAGCGAGACGACTCTGTTTCAGTTGTCTATTGAGGTTCTAATAGACCAAATCAATTCATATTGCCGATAATGTTAACGTGTGTTAATAAAACTGATATATAAGCAGCGTATCAACACACCCAGGAAATACAGCAATACAAAGTCTGGAACCTCACATCTAATCTACCTGCAAGAAAATGGGGGGGGGGGGGGGGGGGGGGGGGGGGGGGGGTACATAGCATTTAAGAGATTTAATCAATGTTTTTAATAGCAACCGTCATTTTTGCTGAAAATTGCAGTTCCATTTTTGGGGGTACCCCGCATTAGTTTCAACCTTTGGTACATACTGCAAAACAATTGTATAACAAATAAAAGTGTATTTATTTATTGTCAATGGATAATAGTATTTGCACAAATAGTCAATGTCACATATTACAACCAATCACACCCACAGCTGCTTTTACTCCGTAAATATTTGCACCTTGAACTTTGACACGGAAATCTCTTCTTTGGTACTATGCAACTTACACTGAACAGTGTAGGTTATACTATACCAAATAAACTCCCAAATGCGAAAACGTTAACTTATGTGGTTAAAACCACTACATTGAATTTATCAACCAAGTTACGAAGAAAATGGAACTTTTTGTAGCTCAGTTTTGATATAACGAGATATGTTTACAACACGAAACGTTTCGCACAAAACTGTAGTACTTAGTTTTACAGGTACCCCAAAAATGTTTGAAGCACAAGGCTACTTCACACTGTGTAACTAGGTGAAATAAAATTGAATACATTTATTGGCCCACTACAACACTGTAACATGCATTACCAATGACAGGACTGTTTGTATTAGCAGAATTATCATTAGGTTTTTACTTTTTTACTTTTTTATTTGTTATAAGAAAAGCACATTCAAATCATCAAAAGTGTGTGAAAGTCATTTTTTTAAAATTATTTTCTGTTTTAACTGAATATAATATTTATATTGTATGCAGTACTACAATCTGTAATGTAACAAATCATTTAAGTAGTGATATTGGAAAATATAGCTTTACAAGTGTGGTAATAATGGAAGATAATACACTCCTAGGTAGATTAGGAAATGTGTCAAAATTGCTCTTGTACTTGGTATATACTTCAAACCCTCTACTATAGAAAACTCACTGAATATATGGACAAGATTTTATTAATAGACCTAAAGCTAGAAGATAATACTAACACACTCCTAGGCAGATTATCAAATGTGTCAAAATATATGGACAAAATTTTATTAATAGACCTAAAGCTATCATTACCAACCTTATATATGTATATAAATAAAGAAAATAATGCAAAATGGCTACACAGAACCCACTTCTGTATGTTTTAATGTGTTTGCCAAACTAACAAAAACAATTGTAAAAAAAATCCATATTTGCCTAAAACATAATTCACTAACCTAAAAAGTAAATTAAAATTACAGCAGCTAGAAATCGGGTTCTTTAAATATAGTCATTCCAGAGTCAATTGCCTTCAAATACACATTGTTAATGGAGATCTAAGAGATTAACCTAATATCAGCTAACATTAATTATTAAATAAAAATGAATTATTACTAATGGCTTATTTCATCTTGCCTAGACTTATTATCCTAAATAAGATTAGTCTTATATGACATGTCCATCACCTTGGATAAATAAGCTTTAAAATATTTTAAGTAAAAAATATGGGCCAAAAACTCCAATTCGTCAACACAGACTTTTTTTCAAACTCTATTCTCAGCATTGCACAGTAAATGAATGCCAAGGTCAAGGTCATTATGAACTCCTATGCCTGAGTGTAACCTAATTAAGCAATTATTACTGTCAAATAACAGTAAATGGCACACAATATAAAATACTGATAATATAGTTAATATATATGCTATTATAGGTTCTAATAGACCAAATCAATTCCTATTGTCGATAATGTTAAAGTTTACTAATAAAACCGATGTAAGCAGCGTATCAACACACCCAGGAAGTACATCAATAGAAAGTGTGCCACCTCACATCTAATTTACCTGCATGAAAATGGGGGGTCACATACCATTTAGGAGATTTAATTAATGTTTTTAATAGAAACCGTCATTTTTGCTGAAAATTGCAGTTCCATTTTTGGGGGTACCCCGCATTAGTTTCAACCTCTGGTATATACTGCAAAACAATTGTATAACAAATAAAAGTGTATTTATTTATTGTCAATGGATAATAGTATTTGCACAAATAGTCAATGTCACATATTACAACCAATCACACCCACTGCTGCTTTTACTCCGTAAATATTTGCACTATGCCACCTTCACTAAACAGTGTAGGATATATTATACCAAATAAAATCCCAGATGAGATAATGTTAACGCATGTGGTTAAAACCACTACCGGTACATTGAATTTATCAACCAAATTACGAAGAAAATGAAACTTTTTGTAGCTAATATTTAATATAACCGGCATCGGTGGCATCGTGGTTAGGCCATCGGTCTACAGGCTGGTAGGCACTGGGTTCGGATCCCAGTTGAGGCATGGGATTTTTATTCCAGATACAGACTCCAAACCCTGAGTGACTGCTCCGCAAGGCTCAATGGGTAGGTGTAAACCACTTGCACCGACCAGTGATCCATAACTGGTTCAACAACGGCCATGGTTTGTGCTATTCTGCTTGTAGGAAGCGCAAATAAAAAGATTCCTTGCTGCCTGTCGTAAAAGAGTAGCCTATGTGGCGATAGCGGGTTTCGTCAAAAAAAAACAGTGTCAGAATGACCATATGTTTGACGTCCAATAGCCGAGGATAAGATAAATCAAACTTTACTTTACATTTATACCTACTCCATGCTGAGCATTGTCCTAGTAGATTAATCTACCATGGTCAAGCTTAGATTACCCATAGGCAGTTAAATGCATTCCGCCCGTCAGTTTCTTAATTAATACACTGTAGAGTTGTAAGACTGAATGGGTACTAGTATTCGTGAAGGTGTGAACATTGCTTATCTGCTGCACCTTGTCACTGTTGTTTACAATAATAATAAAATGTTTAGTTTAGGCAATTCCACGAAAAATTATACCTCTGGAGTGAAATTCCCCCCCCTGTTATGCCTGTATTTTTCACATAGAATTATTTGTTAATAATCAATAAACCATAAAATACTCAAGTTTTAATTCAAAACAGCGTCATGTGACCTGGCGGCCATCTTTAATTTGTGCTATTTTCTCCTAAGAATAGAACCCAAATTGCACTGAAATCTTTTTTCAAAAATGTAATTAAAATTGGATGAATATGATAAAGGTAAGTATTGCATTTTGTTTCTAAGATCTTAATGGTAATTTCCAAACACAAATTAATAAATTATGAATAAAACTTGAACTTATAGCATGACCTTGTTGTGTCAGTTACCGTTTGAAGCTTAATTTTAATATTGCCTTCCTACAGTGCTACCATATATTTTATTTTTTTTATATTCTCTTAGTTGTGTCATGGTTACACAACATGGCAACATAATAATCTAGGTGGGCACACCAAGAATTAAAATTTATTGGTAACTGACATAACTCCCCCAGTCAGTAACTGATGCAACACAATAAAACATACATTATTTTCCATTGTTATATTTCTTGGAGGCATAATGTAAGATTGTGAAATGTATTAATTTCCAAGCTAGAGTGAGTGCTAGAAAAAATTTAACAATAAGTTTTAGAATTTTCTTGACCTTTGCACTTGTAAGTTTTAGAATTTCTGTATTATCACATCAGTGTAAAACTATAGAAAAAAATAGTTTTCAAGAACTGCAAATACTGTCACTCCTTAAAGTTAATCTAAAGATGTCTATTTCACTAAAATAAAATAATCATGATTGAGTTAACACTGTTTTTAAATAGATACATATAATTTGTTTCATTAGATATATTGTATTGCTTGTGATGTCAGAGGTAGACATTGTTTCATTAGCTTAGATTAATATATGTACAGCACCGTTTATTGTAAACAGTATCTATAATGTTCAATAATAATTATCAGTAACACAAATTTAGAATTGCAGTTTCAAACATGTACATGTAGTGGCAAATCACTTATTTTGCTATTTTTACATTTATTTATGATAAATAACTACACATTAGATGATTTCATACATCATCTTTCATAATTAACTCAGAAAGAAAAAATCAACATTACACCGTACTGCCACAGTGGTTTCCCATGAGTTCTTGGCTAAAATTGTAAAGTACATAAACAGTTTGCATCAGTTATTCAACAAAACAGCCAATCCTTTGTCATTGTGGAATTGCAGCTCAAATTCAAAATGTGATTTCAAGCAATTAACTGTTGGTCACCTGAAATGAATTTTGTAATGATATTATTCTTTTTTACATGTAAATGAAGTTATTTGGTTGTAATATTTTATGGGCATGTAATTTAATTCAAGAATAATCTTTACATTTCAGAAGATAAATAAAATAATAACAATATTTTTTGTAAATGTATTATGCAACTATGAGATTGCCCCTTTAATAGTTCTAAATAGCAAATGTCCTTTCATTTGATAAATTGGTTACTACTACTCCTGAAAATATCCCAAGTTGCTGATGTTTTTAGTAGAATACCTCCCAAGACAGCAACCATGAAAATGAACGAGAATCAAGCACATTTGAACGAAGACAGAAAGAGGTTGGAGAGGGGAAAAGAACAGAGAATAGTGAAAAATGGAGCAAGATAAAGTGAAATCAAACAAGAAAAAAATAAAAATGAGACAGGACAGCATGCTGAGAATATATATTAAAAACAAATTTAAAGAAAGAATATGGGTTATTTACAATATCTGCCTTATTCCCATCAATTTCTTATGAAACATTTGGTTCGGTTCAGTCATTTAGTAATGTCATAAGAAAGTGAATGCAGTATATACCGTATATACTTAGAAATTGCAAACAAACTAAATCATTACACTTCCAGTCAAGATGTACATGTAAACGTAAGCTGTTGTCTCATTGCTGAGGCATGTGTGCAGAAAATGTTGAAGGGAGTGGGGTTTAGACTGACTGGCACCGAGGGTGCAACTGCTCAAGTTACTGGGGAAGGGGGGGGAAAAATAGGGGTTGGAAAATTGTGAGAACCTGATGTCCTCAAATGCAATTTCTTGCATTCTACAAGTAAAATTCATCATGACAAATGCGTGCATATCAATATTAAAATAATAATAATAATTTGCTTTGAGCAGGAATACAGTTGGGAAATGGGGGGGGGGGGGGGGGGGGGGGTTGACCACCAACCTGAACATGCCCCTATTGTTAGTTTTTTTTAATTCCCTTTTTTAGATTTATGTATTTCTTACAATTTAGATGAACCAGTTGCCAAAGACAAATGTTTCATTTTTAAAATATGTTCTTATTAGTTTTTATGATTTGCAAATGTTGTGTCAGTTACTTTTGGTGTTACGTCAGTTACCCATTAATAAAAAAGTTAATAAAACATTTTTTGTAGAAAAGATAGTTCTCTTGTTCTAGTGATCATATATTACCTGTGCACTACACATTTCTATATATACCTGAAAACTTGATGCTTCAGATTCAGAGAATTTTGGCAAGTTCAAAGACATGTCAAATACAAGTTAGTTTTTTGGTTGCATCAGTTACCCACACTTCATTTGTGATTGTAGTTGCGCTGAGATTGCATGCAATGAAATTTTCTTTTGACATGACTTTGTCACAACATATTTATTTCAACCAAAAACACTCTTAAGAATTGTATTGAATACTTTAAAAAAAATAAAAATAATAAAGACGTTAAAATATGTCTCAATGTTGCGTCAGTTACCGTGGAATTGCCCTTTAATGAATTTACAGTGACCGCTTAACACGGACACTTTAGCAACTTGGCGATCCAGTTTAAGTGGCTGCTGGGTGTGTAGGACAGGTCACGGCTATTTTACAATTTTGACATCTGTTTTGTATGTTGAATTTATTCATTATGACAAAGTCTACGTAAAACTAGTTAATTACTCCCCACATTTTTTTTCACACCGAGGTCTGCTGCTCCAAACAAATTTTTTTTGTTCAATGTATTTTCCGGTGGAGCATGATCCAAACTCCCTAATAAAAATTGCACTCGTCATAGTCTAGATCTCCACCCTCGTACAATTTCCAGCACATTCGCCTGACAATACGCTTCAACAGTCAGTAGCACGTTTAGGCCAACTATTAGTGCCAGACACGGGTATTGTCTGAGCTAGACCGTCTATCTGTGAGCATGTCGCATGATTTTGTGGCGCCAGTCTCTCTTCAAACTCTCAGACACTTCACACTTAATTATTATTTATGAATAGGTGATCCTCAAGTTATTCACCATTCATCCATGATTGAGTACATTGCAAGTGATGGCTATTTTTAAAAAGGCGACACAGATTTCGCCTTACCATGACTGGCACAGGGAAATCAGGCTGGTCAGAGCGAAGTTTGGGCTCACTTCGCCCGGTCGCATGAGCCCTGATACATTTATTGGCCAGATAAGATTATTTTTGGACAAAAAGACAACAACACTGTTACATGTATTACCAACGACAGGACTGTTTCTATTATCAGAACTATCAAAATGTTGGCGCACTTCGAAACTCAACCCTCTTTATATTCCCGCATCCTACTATATGTTACAGGATCTATCTCCGCTATTTCCAAATGAACACTTTTTCCACACAAAACCACTTATTTGGCGCCACATTCGTTGCGTGATCAGAATGATCATTCTGTCTTTTGTTTCCACTCTATATCGTCTGATATTTTACCCTCAATTGCAGATTTAAATGGCTGTGAATGATGATTTTTACTGTCATTCTGTTTATTCAGCAAATGTTTATAAAATATTATAAATGTTTAATTAAAAAAAAAAAATTGGGGGGGGGGGAGGGGGGGTATCACCACTTACAGTGGTAGAAATTAGGAAATATGTTCACTGTCCCGGGGGACTAGTAGCTGAGGAAAGTTACTAGTCCCCAGGAAAAATCACTAGCCCCCACCCCCATTTCATTATTGAAGCAATCTGAGAATACGAAATCTATACAGGGACTAAAAAAGAAAGAAATGTTTTATTTAACAACGCATTCAACACATTTTATTTACGGTTATATGGCGTCTGACATATGGTTAAGGACCACACAGATTTTGAGAGGAAACCCGCTGTCGCCACTGCATGGGCTACTCTTTCCGATTAACAGCAAGGGATCTTTTATTTGCGCTTCTCACAGGCAGGATAACACACACCATGGCCTTTGTTGAATCAGTTATGGATCACTGGTCAGTGCAAGTGGTTTACACCTACCCATTGAGCCTTGCGGAGCACTCACTCAGGGTTTGGAGTCGGTATTTGGATTTAAAAATCCCATGCCTCGACTGGGATCCGAACCCAGTACCTACCAGCCTGTAGACCGATGGCCTAACCACGAAGCCACAGAGGCTGGTCTATATGGGGACTATACACAGCAACTAAAATAAGCGTAACATACAAAAACGCACAGTGTTTTCACAGGTTCATTTCAAGTATAACACGCTACACCAACTTGGTCGTCATTCAGCAAATGTTTTTGTTTGGGTTTTTTTTAATTACCCCCCCCCCCCCCCCCCCCCCACTAAGGCGGCAACAAAGGGTGGACTGTTTACAAAAAATAATAGCAATTATAATATTAAATTAATTTACGTCATAAAACTCAGGAATTGTCTTTACTGTTATTGAATTATTTTATTCTGTCCTAATACACTCGGATGTCCACTTGTAAACTCGGAACTCTCCACTCGAGACGGTTGGAAGCAGCTGGTTAAAATCCATGGATACCAACATGATCTATTACAATGTGTTTAATTAAAGACTATTTATTACCGACAAAACGAACAGAAAAACACCAAAACACACAACACACTATTTCCACCACACCCACACACCAACACACACACCCATACATCAACACACACACCCACACACCAAAACACACACACACACACAAAACACTATTTCCCTTCCGTACATGCCTCATCTATAATTGGAATATTACGGTAATTTTCTGAAACAAAAACAGGAAAGTTCTGATTGTGTTTGCCGTAAATATCCGGATTTATCGAGACGAAACGAAACTTTATTTTGATGAAGAAGAAAACATTTTATTTAATGATGCACTCAACACATTTTATTTACAGTTATATGGCATCAGACATATGATTATGGACCACAGATATTGAGAGAGTAAACCCACTGTCGCCACTTCATGAGCTACTCTTTTCGATTAGCAGCAAGGGTTCTTTTATATGCACCATCCCACAGACAGGGTGGTATATACCACGGCCTTTGATATACCAGTCGTGGTGCACTGGCTGGAACGAGAAATAGCCTAATGGGCCCACTGACGAGGATCGATCCCTGTTCGACCGCGCATCAAGCGAGCGCTGTACCACTGGGCTACGTCCCGCCCCTTAGTTTGATGAAATACATCTACAGTTTGTATGTTTAACAGATTTCACTGGCAAAATAGTTTTATGAAATACATCTACAGTTTGTATGTTTAACAGGTTTCACTGGCAAAATAGTTTGATGAAATACATCTACAGTTTGTATGTTTAACAGATTTCACTGGCAAAATAGTTTGATGAAATACATCTACAGTTTGTATGTTTAACAGGTTTCACTGGCAAAATAGTTTGATGAAATACATCTACAGTTTGTATGTTTAACAGGTTTCACTGGCAAAATAGTTTGATTAAATACATCTACAGTTTGTATGTTTAACACTAACAGATTTCATTGGCAAAATAGTTTGACTGTCCATCATGAATCTAGGTCACAACTGCCCAGTATTACTCGCCTGGGGGACTAGCGACATTTAAAACTGTACTCGCCCCCAGGGATTTCTACTTGCCTGGGGCGAGCGTTAGCTCCTATCACTGGCTTACAAAAACAACAATCGATTCATTCGATGAAGATGACGATGGAAATAAAATGAACATATATTTTTTTATCCCACATTAGGAGATCACTTTACAAACATCTTTATTTTTTTCATATATCTTCAAGTCTTTATTAAAATAATATTAAAACTTTGATCTGTTCAGCAACTAACGGTACATAAAAGATCATGCGGCTTGTATTTCGTATCAATTTTCTTTTTGTACCAAATACTGAGAGGCACAATAAGGAATATGTCTTCCCACAAAGTCGACGAACACACAACGATATATATATATATATATATATTTTTTTTTTTTTTTTTTTTTTTTTTTATTATTTTTTTTTTTTGAAGGGAGTGGTGCCACGCGACCGCCCTCCTATAATTTTCACCCAGCGAGAACGCATTGTTTTTCTATTACAATTACTCTCCTATCTACCACACCCACAATCCTTCCGCCGGTGAAATGCGGGAGTTATGGTATCCGCCGCCCAAGTCCCTTGTTATAGTACCTAGGAAAATAAACGTTTCGACAAATGGAAAACCAATAGGTGTCGTGTACCCTAAGCACTGACCTTCACTGTTCTGTGGCATGAACTATTTGTGTCTAAAATCAGTGATTTAATCGCTAGCACTGTAGCAGAACGAACTAGTAACAGACTAAACCACTGAGGGCGTGGTTATTTTGAAATAAAAGTGTAAACACCTCCGAATTCTTCCAGCGTCAATATTTCTGAACGTTACGAAAAACACTTCCTCGAATGTCACGTGATTTCTTGGAAAAGTAATGTTCTGTTTTAACATACTGATCAAAGCGAGACCACTCCATATTCTTTGAATGAAAAAGAAAGAAATGTTTTATTTAACGACGCACTCAACACATTTTATTTACGGTTATATGGCGTCAGACATATGGTTAAGGACCATACAGATTTTGAGAGGAAACCCGCTGTCGCCACTACATGGGCTACTCTTTCCGATTAGCAGCAAGGGATCGTTTATTTGCACTTCCCACAGGTAGGATAGCACAAACCATGGCCTTTGTTGAACCAGTTATGGATCACTTGTCGGTGCAAGTGGTTTACACCTACCCATTGAGCCTTGCGAAACACTCACTCAGGGTTTGGAGTCGGTATCTGGATTAAAAGTCCCATGTCCCGACTGGGATCCGAACCCAGTACCTACCAGTATGTAGACCGATGGCCTAACCACGACGCCACCGAGGCCGGTCATTGAATGATGCAAGAGATATCTGATAAAACACACGGAACAGTCCGATCGATGGTACATAACAATCTATATTTATATTGCACATGACACAAAGCAGGTTTCTTGTAACCCATTACAAGTTACATACAGTGCAGGGGTGGTGGGGGGGGGGGGTAAGAGTTGGCGGGGACGGTACCTGAAACTTCGATGGCTCAGTGGTAAAAGGTGGTAATATATATATACTCTCAAAAGAAGAAACGCAAAAGTAGATTTTTTACTTAATTGATTAACGGAAAGCAGCTGTATGTGGTCTTGCATTGTCGTGCTGGAATACAACGTTGTCGTTATTCATAATTGATCCTTTGCTGCATTAGGGCAAATATAGTGGGTTTTCTGTGACGACTACAAGTAATAATTACCAAATGTTTGACAGACATTAGTCAATGTGCTCCAGTGGTGTCGTTAAACAATATAAACTTTAAACTATCTGTTTTGGTTTTGTTGAAGGGAGTGGTGCCACGCGACCGCCCTCCTATAATTTTCACCCAGCGAGAACGCATTGTTTTTCTATTACAATTACTCTCCTATCTACAACACCCACAATCCTTCCGCCGGTGAAATGCGGGAGTTATGGTATCCGCCGCCCAAGTCCCTTGTTATAGTACCGATGAAAATAAACATTTCGACAAATGGAAAACCAATAGGTGTCGTGTACCCTAAGCACTGACCTTCACTGTTCTGTGGCATGAACTATTTGTGTCTAAAATCAGTGATTTAATCGCTAGCACTGTAGCAGAACGAACTAGTAACAGACTGAACCACTGAGGGCGTGGTTATTTTGAAATAAAAGTGTACACACCTCCGAATTCTTCCAGCGTCAATATTTCTGAACGTTACGAAAAACACTTCCTCGAATGTCACGTGATTTCTTGGAAAAGTAATGTTCTGTTTTAACATACTGATCAAAGCGAGACCACTCCATATTCTTTGAATGAAAAAGAAAGAAATGTTTTATTTAACGACGCACTCAACACATTTTATTGACGGTTATATGGCGTCAGACATATGGTTAAGGACCATACAGATTTTGAGAGGAAACCCGCTGTCGCCACTACATGGGCTACTCTTTCCGATTAGCAGCAAGGGATCGTTTATTTGCACTTCCCACAGGTAGGATAGCACAAACCATGGCCTTTGTTGAACCAGTTATGGATCACTTGTCGGTGCAAGTGGTTTACACCTACCCATTGAGCCTTGCGAAACACTCACTCAGGGTTTGGAGTCGGTATCTGGATTAAAAGTCCCATGCCTCGACTGGGATGCGAACCCAGTACCTACCAGCATGTAGACCGATGGCCTAACCACGACGCCACCGAGGCCGGTCATTGAATGATGCAAGAGATATCTGATAAAACACACGGAACAGTCCGATCGATGGTACATAACAATCTATATTTATATTGCACATGACACAAAGCAGGTTTCTTGTAACCCATTACAAGTTACATACAGTGCAGGGGGGGGGGGGGGGGTAAGAGTTGGCGGGGACGGTACCTGAAACTTCGATGGCTCAGTGGTAAAAGGTGGTAATATATATATACTCTCAAAAGAAGAAACGCAAAAGTAGATTTTTTACTTAATTGATTAACGGAAAGCAGCTGTATGTGGTCTTGCATTGTCGTGCTGGAATACAACGTTGTCGTTATTCATAATTGATCCTTTGCTGCATTAGGGCAAATATAGCGGGTTTTCTGTGACGACTACAAGTAATAATTACCAAATGTTTGACAGACATTAGTCAATGCGCTCCAGTGGTGTCGTTAAACAATATAAACTTTAAACTATCTGTTTTGGTTTTGTTGAAGGGTGTGGAGCCGCGCGGCCGCCCTCCTTTAATTTTCACCCAGCGAGAACCGATTTTTTTATCTATTACAATTACTCTCCTATCTACCACACCCACAATCCTTCCGCCGGAGAAATACAGCAGTTATGACATCCACCGGGCAAGTCCCTTGGTATAGTAATACGTATACTATAATTAAAATATAATAGTGTAATACGTATACTATAATTAAAATATAATAGTGTAATACGTATACTATAATTAAAATATAATAGTGTAATATGTATACTATAATTAAAATATGAAAGTGTAATACGTATATTAGAATTAAAATATAATAGTGTAATACGTATACTATAATTAAAATATGAAAGTGCAATATGTATATTATAATTAAAATATAATAGTATAATGTGTATACAATGATTAAATCGTACTAGTGCAATACGTATAATGGAAGTAAAATGTAACAGTGTAATACGAAGAGATAAACGTGACTAGATACATGTACCTAGAGTGTATTGTAATTTCAAAATACCTGTTTAGACTGGTTAGTCGGGATCTGTACAGACTGAACCAAGAGATAAACGTGACTAGATACATGTACCTAGAGTGTATTGTAATTTCAAAATACCTGTTTAGACTGGTTAGTCGGGATCTGTACAGACTGAACCAAGAGATAAACGTGACTAGATACATGTACCTAGAGTGTATTGTAATTTCAAAATACCTGTTTAGACTGGTTAGTCGGGATCTGTACAGAAACCAAGAGATAAACGTGACTAGATACATGTACCTAGAGTGTATTGTAATTTCAAAATACCTGTTTAGACTGGTTAGTCGGGATCTGTACAGACTGAACCAAGAGATAAACGTGACTAGATACATGTACCTAGAGTGTATTGTAATTTCAAAATACCTGTTTAGACTGGTTAGTCGGGATCTGTACAGACTGAACCAAGAGATAAACGTGACTAGATACATGTACCTAGAGTGTATTGTAATTTCAAAATACCTGTTTAGACTGGTTAGTCGGGATCTGTACAGACTGAACCAAGAGATAAACGTGACTAGATACATGTACCTAGAGTGTATTGTAATTTCAAAATACCTGTTTAGACTGGTTAGTCGGGATCTGTACAGACTGAACCAAGAGATAAACGTGACTAGATACATGTACCTAGAGTGTATTGTAATTTCAAAATACCTGTTTAGACTGGTTAGTCGGGATCTGTACAGACTGAACCAAGAGATAAACGTGACTAGATACATGTACCTAGAGTGTATTGTAATTTCAAAATACCTGTTTAGACTGGTTAGTCGGGATCTGTACAGACTGAACCAAGAGATAAACGTGACTAGATACATGTACCTAGAGTGTATTGTAATTTCAAAATACCTGTTTAGACTGGTTAGTCGGGATCTGTACAGACTGAACCAAGAGATAAACGTGACTAGATACATGTACCTAGAGTGTATTGTAATTTCAAAATACCTGTTTAGACTGGTTAGTCGGGATCTGTACAGACTGAACCAAGAGATAAACGTGACTAGATACGTGTACCTAGAGTGTATTGTAATTTCAAAATACCTGTTTAGACTGGTTAGTCGGGATCTGTACAGACTGAACCAAGAGATAAACGTGACTAGATACATGTACCTAGAGTGTATTGTAATTTCAAAATACCTGTTTAGACTGGTTAGTCGGTATCTGTACAGACTGAACCAAGAGATAAACGTGACTAGATGCATGTACCTAGAGTGTATTGTAATTTCAAAATACCTGTTTAGACTGGTTAGTCGGGATCTGTATAGACTGAACCAAGAGATAAACGTGACTAGATACATGTACCTAGAGTGTATTGCAATTTGAAAATACCTGTTTAGACTAGTTAGTCGGGATCTGTACAGACTGAACCAAGAGATAAACGTGACTAGATACATGTACCTAGAGTGTATTGTAATTTCAAAATACCTGTTTAGACTGGTTAGTCGGGATCTGTACAGACTGAACCAAGAGATAAACGTGACTAGATACATGTACCTAGAGTGTATTGAAATTTCAAAATACCTGTTTAGACTGGTTAGTCGGGATCTGTACAGACTGAACCAAGAGATAAACGTGACTAGATGCATGTACCTAGAGTGTATTGTAATTTCAAAATACCTGTTTAGACTAGTTAGTCAGGATCTGTACAGACTGAACCAAGAGATAAACGTGACTAGATGCATGTACCTAGAGTGTATTGTCATTTCAAAATACCTGTTTAGACTGGTTAGTCGGGATCTGTATAGACTGAGCTAAATTTAGTCCCAATCGGGCTACGCCTTAATGTGCACCTTGCACTAAGCGAAATCCTGTCCTATGTTTTACTGCACAGTAACGTTTATTATAAATAACGTAGCGCAACAAAATGTACACACGCAGTTCTGTAACACGTACACTAGAATTAAACTTGATTACATACCTATAGTTTGTCGTAATTTCAAAATGTCTGGATAGTTAAATATTTCCGTGACTCGTATTAGTTTCGCTTTGTCGGACTCGCGAGGTCGCTCTTGGGTTGCATAGTACAAAAGAAGAGTGTTCCGTGTCAAAGTTCGACGCGGGCACAAATCTCAGTTATCTATCCATTTGGTTGACCAGAAAACCGGAAATATATCCGCGCAAGTAGTCTATT
Source organism: Gigantopelta aegis (assembly GCF_016097555.1). Lineage (NCBI taxonomy): Eukaryota > Metazoa > Mollusca > Gastropoda > Neomphalida > Peltospiridae > Gigantopelta > Gigantopelta aegis. Next base: position 17,436,070 of record NC_054701.1, on the reverse strand, counting down.
GTTTGACTACAATTATTTCATGACAGACAGTTTTGAAGTGGCAACTATAAGACTAGAGTTGACGGGAGAGAGCATGTAGTTTGCAGACATGTGTAACTTGGTGACATTGAAGATTTTTTTGTGCCAATTCCGGCTCATGCAAATTTAGCAATTTTTTTCTATAAAATGGGTGTACTCCGGCCAGGTTTAGTGGGTGTGTTTGTTTAAACCAATACCCTGGGAGAAAGAGCTGGTTAACTGGGACTGTTCTTTTTGAAGTACTTGGCCCCCAGGCAGGTAAAGGTGCATGAAAAACATGGGCCTTCTGATATTAGTAAAGGTGTTATAGCCATTAACGCTATATGGAAATATGTAGCGTAAATAATTGTCGTCTGGCCAGGCGCACCGGCAAATATTTACGGAGTATAAACAGCTGCGGCTCTGATTGTTTGTAATATGAGACATTAACTATTTGTGCAAATATTATTATCATTGCTAATAAATTGTTATACAGTTGTTATGCAGTATACACAAGAGGTTGAAACCAGTGCAGGGTACACTGACGTAACATACTCCCCCCCCCAAAAAAAAATAAAAAAATAATAATAATAATAATAATAAAAAAAAAAAAAAGTAACTAAATAAAAAAAAATAAAAAAAATGTAATTACGATTTTCAAAGTCAGGGTTGTTAATAAAAAACATTAATTTAACTCTCATAAATGGTATGTGACACCCCTCCCCCTTCTATTGGCGCACTGATTCGCTGCTTCCAAAGGCGTACTGACTCCCATTATGGGTGAAGGGGGGGGGGGGGGGGGGCAAGTTGGCGTTTGCCCGAAAATGCCTGAATCTGGATAGCAATATTTATTCATATTACCATTATTACCAAGCAGCTATATAGGGTTGCAAACGAATCAGTACGCATTTGTACATGGATTACAACTAATTTTGAGGGTAGAATGATGAAAATACACGGTAAAATTGTCTGAAGTTAGCATATTTTCCCCGAATATCTTTATCATTTATGCCCGAATTAGAGGTTTTGCTCCAGCACTAAGGGGGTGGGGGGGGGGGGGGGGGGGTTTACATGTAGGAAGAGAGCAAGGTTTGTCTTAAGTTTATATTGTTAAATTATTTACTATAGGCAGACATTTGTATAGAGGTACATGTAGCAAGAGAGCAAGGTTTTTCTTAAGTTTGTATTGTTAAATTTGGCCATAAGATGTATAGATGTATCTATGTGTCACTCAACTGATTGTTTTTTTTTGTTTTTTTTTTATGTTGCTGGTTTTGTTTTCCCATTCCAACCAGTGCACCGCAGCTGGTCAAAGGCTGTGGTATGTGCTTTCCTGTCTGTTCAAAAGTGCATATAAACGATCCCCGCCTTATTGCCTCAGGACAAATGTAGTGGGTTTCCTCTGATGACTGTATGTCAGAATAGACCTCTTTCGCATTGATATTGCGCATGCGCGCGAAGAGTGACGTCCCTTGCCTAATTAGACGGAATCCAGGCTGAAAACAAATTGGGGGCATGAACGACAGTTGTCATGAGCGTTCGTGAGTAGCTTCGTAGGAGCTGTGAATCTCTAGCGACTAACGCACATATTTCGTATCAGATGGTATAATGGCAGCGAAAAACGGTCTACTAAAGTTTACATTGGAATGGTTTAAGACCAAACGCAGAGAAACATTAACTTAGACTAAGTCTCTGGAGCCGCCTGTCGAGGGTTTAACAAAACAAAATTAAAATATTTATACAATAAAATGAACTTAATTTGAATGTATTTGCTACTCTTAACAATTATAATTATAGTTGTATGCACGTGGATTCCTAGTGATGTTTAATTCTCCACATATATCAGTATTTAAAATTTAATAAAAATATGCCTCCCCTTCCGCCTAAAAAAACCAACAAAATTCTTACCTCAGATAGACCTTTATCACAGCTATATTTTCACCTTATCGTTTCATTAAGAAAGACGATCATATAACTACTAATCAATGCTACCTGTCTTATCTACACATTATTTTATTTTATTTTATTTTATTTTATTTTACTTACTTTACACTCATCTATATGAGACACATACAAATTGATTTGAAATAAATAAGTTTAAAAACATTCTTTATTTATCTTATTTTTATTTATTTATTTATTTATTTTATTTTATTTCTTTCGTTCTTTCTTTCTTTCAAAAGACAACTTTCAAAGTAAAGTTGCTATTGACGTGTTTTTGTTTGATGACTGTTGATGCATACGTCAATTCTGGAGTGTCACCGTAGTACGTTTGCTTAAATGTCAATAAACGTAGCGCCGATACCGTGACTAATTTACAGTTATCAAATTCTGAAAGTATGTGATCTGAAAAATATTTATTTAGTTATTTATTTTATTGGCCTATCTCTTCGTTTTTCTTTCACCATTTTAATTATTTCGGTTTAAGTTCAGGCTTGTCTGTCGTCCGAGTCTTTATACTTCATATGTTTCCTTCTAACATTCAAACGAAGTACCTTTTGACTGTGCATAGTAAACCCTCTTGAGTTTATAATAAATGAACCATTCCGAGTGTGTAGCCACATTATCAGGTTGTCGGCTAGTTTAATCTCTTATAAATAACCCTTACATGTTTCTCAGGCTACATATTCTTGCTTCAAATACAAATATTTGTATATGCAATACAGTTACATTTCTGGCCATTCTCGGGTCGGAAGCAACCGAGAGGCCGGGGCGGGGGATTGTACCCCAACTTTTAACTACTTTGTAAAAAAAACCCACCCCCACCCCCAATATCGTTCCTACGGGCCTGATTCTAATATTTTTAGTAGCTCAAATTCCATATGTATCACTTCATTTTTCTTCAAAATACTGAATTTGTTTTTTTAATAATTCGCTAAAACGAAATTCCGACAAAAATCGAGAATGTAGTTATTCGTATGATGCTTTATAAATATTTAAATCACGTTAAATACGATAAATATCTGCATACATATATACACGCGCGCGCACACACACACATTATCTTTCAGCCCATATCCGTAAGTAAGTAAATCTGAATGTTGAGTGCTATTTATTTTGTTTGTTTTATTTATGAATACCAATGGCGGTATTCGTCGACTAAAATTGACGTCACAGTTAACACGCGAATGACACGTGCACGATCAGGAACAATGGGGTTGTAAGTGGGTAAGCCCAATTAAATCGGTAACGTTTGTTTGTGTTGTTGTTTTTCTTGCATTAGGCCAATCGGCACCAGAAAAGGGTAGCATAATTTGCCAATATAAATGGCTGAGAAATTTGAACTATCTCTCTCTCTCTCTCTGTGTGTGTGCGCGCGCGCGCGTGTGCGTGTGTGTGTGTGTGTGTGTGTGTGTGTGTGTGTGTGTGTGTGTGTGTGTGTGAAATACTGCTCAGTCGATGCGCGGTCGGTCTGGGATCAATCCGTCGGTGGGCCCGTTGGGCTAGTTCTCGTTCCAGTCAGTGCATGTGCTATCATGTATGTGTGATAGTGCATATAAAAGATCCCTTACTACTAATGGAAAAATTTAGCAGGTTTCCTCTCTAAGACTATATGTTAAAATTACCAAATGTTTGACATCCAATAGCTGATGGTTAATCTAAGAATGCGCTCTTGTGGTGTCGTTAAATTAACAACATTAACTTCATAATCTTTCAGAGGAAATTCGCTACATTTTTTCATTAGTAGCAAATAACATTAAAATGAAACTGAAATATGCTTAATGCTTAAGTAAATAAACACTAAATTCACAAATAATAGTTACTTACCGATATTAGCCGTTCACAACAAAATGTCGAGTTGACGCAAGGAGATTGAATACTGTTTAAAAACGAGCACGTTGTATTTAGACTGGTGTCTTCTTTGAGAGTGACTCCGGGCAGAATATCGGGGTAACTTAAACACGCTGTTGGAAACTACCCATGACGATGCGTAAACAGATCATGGTATTAGTGGAACTGTGTCATGTGACATGACTATTCTTTTACAAACTGTCTGTATGCACTGTTATGAGTTCATTGTAACACGTTCTTATTATACAAAGCTGAAAGCGTATCAGGGCTGATGTATAGACACGTTGATTCTCAGGCTAGAACTCGCCAGTATATTACATGGAACACCACGACTCACCCGTATGATACAGCAGTTTTTCAACTGGTTCTGCATCACTGCATACTTACAGGGTGCGGTGTACCAACTCATATATACAGTTTGTATGAGAGAGAGAGAGAGAGAGAGAGAGAGAGAGAGAGAGAGAGAGAGAGAGAGAGAGAGAGTACCTTTAGCATGCCCATATGCCGCTATGGTTTCAGGCATGACCGTCACGGGCCCTGCCTCTGGATAGCCAGTGGCTTGACCCGGGACGGTGTATGAAGTATTAGAAAACACTTATAGAAAAATAATAACATTAGTAATAAAGTTACAATATAAATCTGTATAAATAAAATAACTATTTTCTTCAAAAAACAAAAACAACCCAAACAACCTAAAACTAAATATTATTAAATAGTTTCGCTTCATTTTCCATTACCTTACTAATCAGCTGCAGCATTATTGAGGGAGTTAGCAGCGTTAAAAAGAACATTAACAGCAAGGGCTGCGGAGCAGACGGCCGCAGTGGTCATGCCACACCACTCACTTTTTCATGTTACTCTGTTCAGAAATGGCATATTTTAACACCTGAAATTCAGAATTTTCTTGGGAAAACATGTTCTCCCCCCCCCCCCCCCCCCCCCCCCCCCCCCCAAAAAAAATAGAAAAAAAAAAGAAAGAGAAAAAACGTTTCGGGCCCACAAATAAATGTATTTTCATCCAGACATTCGCCCCATCCCTGCCCCTATTTTCAACCACTCCGTGGGATCTGTGTAACAGTCTTGAAAAGTGCACTTATCCTCCCTCTCCAGCTACATACGTGGGCAGGGCACCCACACTGTCTTTCAGTCGTGTTATGAAGCGACAGACGAATATATTAAAGGGACATTCCTGAGTTTGCTGCAATTTGTAAGATGTTATCGACTAACAGACACAAATTGTTATGCATGACCTTATATATATATATATATATAGATATATAGATATATATATATATATATATATGTATTTTGAAACAATTTTAAGAAAAATATCCTTTTAATGTTTCAATTATTCATCTACAGAAAGGCGCTGCTAAATATGACGTCATACATATTACGCCGTAACTTCAGTAAAAGGAGATTACTAATTACTTAAAGGGACATTCCTGAGTTTTCCTGCTGCAATTTTTAAGATGTTATCGACTAGCAGAGACGTTTTGACGACTGTAATTACATATCAAATATATTTTTCTGCCTAAAATATTAGTGGCTGTATATTAAACGTGTTTCTGATCGTTCTATTATTTGCACAAGGTTAAATTTCATGTTATTTCCTAAAATATTATTTTTTCGTAAGTATGATATTATTTGAAGACAAAATCCAGTTTGGGCTTTTTACAAATATTAAATGGACCAGAAACACATTGAATATACAGCCACTGATATTCTAAACAAGAGAATATATTTAATATGTAAGTTTAATCGTAGTAATATTTTATTAGTCGGAAACATCTTACAATGCAGCAAACTCAGGAATGTCCCTTTAATGTATTCGTATGTCGCTTCATAACACGACTTAAAGACAGTGTGGGTGTCCTGCCCACGTATGAGTAGCCTACCTCTCAATATAAAATCACGGCCAAGCTAGTACAAAGGTTCACCAACATATATATTATCTACATGATCAGTAGCAAGCTGGGCAAGATATTGCGTTCCCCACTAAAAAGCAATACATGCATTGCATTCACCTGCTAAACATTTATTCTTGAATAGGACTAACCGACACCTGAGGTGGTGTTTTGTGAACGCTGGTCTATAGACACAGAACCGGGGTCTTTTGTAACACCTCCACGACGACAACGAAACGGTCTCTGAGTATTTAGGTCATGCACAACAGTCGTTATTGTCCAGAACACACTTACGGCTCACACGAAGTCAGACACACAGAAAAACGGACATTAAAAATTTAGGTAAAACTACACCTTTGTCAAGAAACTGACGTATATCGATAACGTAAAGAATTAATTAATACAGTTTCTATTTTCTGTTAAGAATGCTTTATAAGACGGGTAAATACGTATGTTTATTCACGTGGAAAGGGAACGTGCTTCTGAGTATTTTAAAGTAGTGAGGGTGCGATCGCCCGGAAAAGGACATACATTTATTTGAGGGGTCAAAGGGCCTGAACCTGCCGAAAAAAAAAAAAAAGTTCAGTTGTTCAAATTCAACATGTCCAGCATTCTGAGCAAAACAACAGGCGGAGGGGGGGGGGGAGGGTCGACCCACTTGAATCCGTCACTGCCTATGGGAAATGATTTGGTGTAGTCCAAGCTACATTGGTTAAAAAATTGTTCGTAACCAAACCTATTTTGTATGAAACATACCGATCTTAAAATCTTAAGATGACGTCATGTATTAGAAGTTGTAAGACTTGAGCTTCACATGTAACTCTTCTTTATGAACTTGGATTTATAGAAGCCTGGGGAAAATGACTTATCTTCCCAAGTTATCAAACAGCGCCTTAGAGATCAATACAAAGCCAGGTTATTTACATCCTCACGCCTATTACTGTATTGTCACTATACAAAAGATTACACTTTTGAAAACTACTTGGATAACATTTAAATACTGAAGTTTCGTTGTCCATTTCATGCAAAATTTATATTATTATGTTTCAGCCAAAGACTGATTACAGCTGGGACAAATAGTCATTGACTGATTAACTGATTTATTTATTTATTTATTTAAATATTATTTATTTATCATCCCGAAAATGACTATGGAGCCAACAAAAACGTACATGATAAACTAATAGCATGAACATATTTTTTAGGTATTAAACAAAATTAAGTAAAGAGGGAATAATTTCTTAACTATTCACTATTTTGTTAAATGACGCGCCAAACACATTTTAATTACGGTTATATTGGCGTCGAACATATGGTTAAGAACCACAAAGACCAACAGAGGAAACCCGCTGCCGTCACTCAATGGGCTACTCCTATCCCCCCCCCCCCCAACCCCATTGTGCTATTTCTCGTTCCAGCCACTGCACCACGACTGGTATATCTAAGGTCGTGGTACGTACTACCCTGTCTGTGGGATGGTGCATATAAACTACCCCTTGCTGCTAACTGAAAAGAGTAGCCCATGAAGTGACGACAGCGGGTGTCCTCCCTCAATATGTGTGTGGTCCTTAACCATATGTCCGACGCCATATAACCGTAAATGAAATGTGTTGAGTGCGTCGTTAATAAACCATTTCCTTCCTTCCTTCCTATATAGAAATATGTGGCGTAAATAATTGTCGTCTGGCCAGACGCACCGGCAAATATTTATGGAGTAAAAACAGCTGCGGCTCTGATTGTTTGTAATATGAGACATTAATTATTTGTGCAAATATTATTATACACTGCCAATAAATTGTTATACATTTGTTATGCAGTATACACCAGAGCATATACACCAGAGGTTGAAACCAGTGCAGGGTACCCCCCAAAAATGTAATTACGAATTTCAAAGTCAGGGTTGTTAATAAAAACATTATTTTAACGCAGGTTGGCGTTTGCCCGAATTATTACGAAAATGCCCGAATCTGGATAGCAATATTTATTCGTTGCCCCCTGCCACTCTCCCCCTGTCTCGTACGCTTATGGCTGCTGGTATCAGTTTTATTTAAAAACGTTAACATTATCGGCAATAAGAATTGATTTGGTATATTGGAACCCGTTATGTTTTAATTAGGTATATTTAATCGATGTACAGTTTGTTAATATAATTGTCGTATGTGTGTGTGTGTGTGTCTCTCTCTCTCTCTCTCTCTCTCTCTCTCTCTCTCTCTCTCTCTCTCTCTCTCTCTCTCTCTCTCTCTCTCTCTCTCTGTCTGTCTCCCTGTGTGTGTGTGTGTGTGTGTGTGTGTGTGTGTGTGCGTGTATTTGCTTAAAGTAATAACAGAATTGAATTGATTCATGTTGTGATACGTGTGTTATTGAATACCTCGCGCTAGACTGAAACCTTTGTTATTGGATTCGTCTACATAATGGTCATTGTACAAGTGCGTGACTAGTAATTCGATCAGTGAGCCGAAATGTGAAGTAGAATAGCAGGTCGTAACAGGCTGTGTGTGACGGAAAGGGTGGGCTGAGAGAATCAAAACCTCCTGCTCCTTTTAACATATATTTTCAGGGAAAACACGACCTGACCGCTCTAGAAACTTCCCTGGCCATAGTCTAGACTTCGTTGCTTCACAATGTCCTGCCTACAGGGTTGAAAATTAACATAACCCTGGTTTCCAGCAGGGCCAGCTGAAGAAAAATCTTACTGGCCCTTCTCAAATTCAACTCCTCCTCCAATTACCACACTGAACATTAACTACGCTGTTAAATAATAACTGTGCTCACCGTATATATGAATAAAGTTAAAATTCGTATAAAACATGTTATTAAGTTTTAAACCCACAACTACTCAAATAACTTTAAAAAAAATAAAAAATCCAGTATAAATAAACATGTTTCTTTAGAAATTACCATTAAATTATATACAGATTAAATCTCAATTTTAATACAGGGGTGGATACAAGATGCAAGAACAGCCAATATATGCAGCTTGAGATGCATTTTCTTTTGAGTAAAATATAATACAGTACAAAGAGACTGAAGGTAGTAAACAAGTATGGGAGTGGCAGTCCTCTTTGTGGCTATGCAAGAGGGATGAAATTTCCAGTACTCCTATAGACGAGGCACTGGACAGAAATCCATGGGATCATCCATGTGTTTGTCAAATGCCCATTCGAATCTGTACTGTGCAGAGACACGGCCCTGATCATGTATTACGTTTATGTCATTCAGATTACCTTGGATGTTCCATCCTTTGCCTTAAAACATGTATCAGAAACGAAGATTTAACCTATGCAGTTTGATGGTACTTTGTAAATAATTTACTTTTTATTTTATACTGAAATGTTATGGGTTTAAAATTTAATAAATTAATATGTTTTATGTGAATTGTATCTGTATTCATTATAATGTAAATGCCAATCCATCGGTTCCAATTTGAAGCAATAGTCTTCCAAATGAATATGTTCTGTTTCAGAATTTTTTTATAGTGTGTGTGTGTGTGTGTGTGTGTGTGTGTGTGTATGTTGGTGCATGCACATGTGTTCGTTTAATTTGGATATTGTAAATGCTACAATAGTAGTCTAATAATAGAATAAATATCGACATATTTGTGAAAAAAATAAATCAAAACAAACATTTTACCAAAATATACGATGAACTTTTTATATTACAAAGCATAAAAACGTACTTATTGTTTATTATGGTAATCTTTGGACGGGTGTGTCACCATGTAAATCTTGGTTTCAAGATTTTAGATCTGATCTGTTTTTATTTCATGTTCTAGATCTTCTGCTGTCTGATCTGTAGTTCGCGCCATGTGTTTTGTCACATTCGTTTCAGTATCAGTGTCTTTCTTTTTTAACTGGCACCATACTCGCCAAACGGAATATCTTTGTAAAACATTTAGTCGACTTTCGCCAATGAAAGTCGCAACAGGTGACCGCGCGACTGCTAATTTTGAACCCCGGGAAAAATGGATAGGCAAAGAAATTGGGCAAATTAAGGGTTTCAAACAAAGAATGGTACATTGACCACTTGGTATAGAATTTATGAAGACTGTTTCTACTCCAATATATGTTGTTGTTTTTTCTCTAATATATCTATGTTTAGCTTCGCTTTTAAAATGTGTAATGTTTAACTGGATGTTTTGCACTTTAGATTTATATATATGTTTGGCTAAAAGTAACAAAATATCAAAAATAGTATCTGTTTTAGTATTTTCTTTAAAACGAGACACAAATCCATCGAAAGTTTTACAACAGTTCAATATCCAATTTAAAAGAAATTCCAACACGTTTGAACAATGGCACGTTCCCAAAGTAAATGTTCTATTGATTCTCTAATTGCATGACAATAAGTACAGTTCTCACTATCAATAATGTTTAGCGTGTTAGCAAAGGTATTGGTCCTGACAATTCTGTGCAATATGTTGGAACCATCTTAATTTTACTTCAACGGTGGTAACAAAGGGCAGGGTTCGAATTTCACCACGACACCAACGGCAATTCTCGCAGGTGCCCTCCTTACTTTCCGTTATCCCCCTATAATGTTACGGACAGACAAATATTTTTATTTACGTCTCACCATGTGTACACAAGGTTAAAACATTAAAATACAAAAATACAAGAATAAAACTACACAAGCCACTCCATACGGGATTACGAAAGACTGACATTAAAATAATACCTTAAATAATATATATACTAGTATATATATATATATATATATATATATATATATATATATATATATATTAAAGGGACATTCCCGAGTTTGCTGCATTGTAAGATGTTTTCGACTAATAAAATATTTCTACGATTAAACTTACATATTAAATATATGTTCTTGTTTATAATATCAGTGTCTGTATATTCAGTGTGTTTCTGGTCGTCTTAATATTAGTAAGAAGTCCAAACTGGATTTTTTCCTTTAAATAATTTCGTACGTACGAAATTTTTTTTTTTTAGGAAAAAAAATGAAATGTAACCTAGTACAAATATTAGAACGATTAGAAACACGTTTAATATACAGCCATTAATATTGTATGCCGAAAAATATATTTGATATGTAATTACATTCGTCAAAAGGTCTCTGTTAGTCGATAATATCTTTAAAAATGCAGCAAACTCAGGAATGTCCCTTTAATATACACACACACACACACACACACACACACACACACACACACACTAAATAGGTATTACATATTATAAACAATAAAAAGGGCTTAACGTCGAGTTAAAGTAGAACATCATTTTTAAACATATTAATATATATATAATACAAATATGCAAATTAAGAATACAACTGCCTGACGTCGACACAAAATTAAAAATAGGTGTCGACGCAAGAATAACGTTATTTACAACAGTTTAAGTTCACGACATTTATAAATATATTCTTTGTGACTTACACATTAGTAATTTTAAATATCGTATTAACCAATATATATATATATAGTCGACTTGGCAATATGAGACGTTGCGGACACGAACACTCTTCATTCTGTCAAGCCGGTCCTGAGAGTGGCAGTCTTCCTACTGGCGGTGCAGGAAGGATGAATTAGTCTTGTGTCCGCATATTTGACGGATTCATTTATTTTAACCCTCTAGTACCCAAGTACTCAAAATAAATTCCAAAAATTATCATACTCATTCAGGTGTAAGCGTATATATATAGGTAATGTATAAAATCAGGCAATCTGTAGAATGCCTGGAATATTCAGGCAATCTGTAAAGTGCCTGCTTCACTCAGGCAATCTGTATATTGCCAGTGCACCACGACTGGTATATCAAAGGCCGTGGGAAGTACTCATGTTTAAAACGCATGGCTGCATGTGAGATGTTGTTGTGGGTGGCAGAAAGTGTATTTTAACATTGCTCATTGCCACGCATACGTCATCGTCAGGGGCAATATGTGAAAGGGACATTATTTAAAAGAAGTCAAACATGTCGGCCCTTCGCCTTCATTTTTGTTGTTGAAGTTATCAAGCCATTCCCTGAATAACAAGAATCAAGTCATTCCCTGAATAACTGTCATCCAAGCCTTCTTGTTAGAATCAAGCCATTCCCTGAATAACAAGCCTGCCATCCAAGCCTTCTTGTTAGAGTCAAGTCATTCCCTGAATAATCAGCCTGCCATCCAAGCCTTCTTTTAGAGTCAGCATGCCTGTCATCCAAGCCTTCTTGTTAGAATCAAGTTTAATGAATAACTTCCCTTCTTGTTAGAATCAAGCCAACAAGTCTGTCATCCAAGCCTTCTTGTTAGAACGATACTCAGCGTATAACTCAACATTGAAGTGTTTGAAGCATCGCGGGCGTTTACTTTTCCCTATAACCAACAGCCTCATTTTCTCACTTCCGTCAGCATTTGCACAAATAGCAAGCGTGATTCTTGTTTTCAGTTTCTTAGTCCCCTTGACAAACTCACTGGTTGTAAGTGATCTGTCGGGAACCATGTCAAAAAACAACCCAGTCTCATCCATATTAAAAACGTCACGGGGTGCGTATTGTATCATCATCTCACAGCACGGGCTTTTTCGGTACCAGGTTTGATCAGGTCTTGAGGGACACCAGCACTTTCTCCGCTCATTTTGTAGTTAGCAATTCCGTAGCGATGCTTAAAACGACTCATCCATCCGTTTGAATATTGAAACTCTGTACCGATGTCAAGCTGCCTGCCAAAGAATTTAGCTTTATGACGTAAAATGTCTTGAGTAACTGTAATGTTCTTTGCACGTGCTGAGGTAAACCATAAGAAAAGCGCCTTTTCCATTTCTTCATGCTTTGCCGGACGAAACCGTTTTGCAGCCAGAGCCGAGTCAGACATATCGACTAACCATTTTTCACTATCATGCAAAATATCACTAACCGTTCGTCTTTTTATAGGCTTTGCCCAATTGACTGTAAAATGATCTGCAATTTCCTGTTGCGATTTTTCTGGATAAGTTTTGGAAAATTCACAGATTTCACGTTTTTCCTTTGCCGTTAACGATAACCTTGGCCGCTTAGTCGCCATGTTCGTAGCGGTTCCAAAATTATGTACATGTAACTCTCAAATCGAGGTTTGAATTTGGTTCGTCCTAAATTACGAGGGAGGGAGGTACGGAGGCATGTTTGTTTAGAGTTACTAAAATTTTCAAACACAATCTCTCATTTTTATCTATAGAGTTAATAAAATCATTTTGAAGTTGGTCTTAACATTACAAAATCATTAATAATTATAAGGGGATAAAAACGTAACTTGATTTTGCATTAAAAACGTAACTTGATTTTGCATTCCTTAATTTTTGAACGGCCCATCACTGTGTGTCAAGTGCTCTGTGACGTCATGCATTCGGAGAATGTGTGGCTGCCAGTCTATGAACACGCAGACGCATGTGGTTAATCGTTTGGCACACGTCGGCGATATCAAGGTACCGATTTAAACTAGTTTCAGTAATGTCATGCCAAATCCGTTTCATCTCGAATTGATGAAAACAATTACAAGTTTTTAAAAACCCATAGTTTTTATTATTTAAGTACGACCCAAAGTAAAACTACAAGTGTAGGTTTGATTGTTTATTTTCTTGTGGACAAGATCAATGGATGGCGGTATATCGGGCTATTTTACAATGCATTTGTATTAGAATGTGTTGTCGGATTCGTTGTCGGATGGCAAATAGCGGGGGACGGTATAACGGGGTAAATGTGCATGCATTTATACTGGAATATTCAGGCAATCTGTAAAATGCTTGCTTCACTCAGGCAATCTGTATATTGCCAGTGCACCACGACTGGTATATCAAAGGCCGTGGGAAGTACTCATGTTTAAAATGCAGTTATTTCCTTTGATCGTAGATTAGTTTGAAACGTTGAGTTGCAGTCGCGCGTTCTTTCTTCAAAGCGATGGGCTGGGGTGTTATACACACATTCTTTTCTTCCCTACTGGCCACCGCTTAAGTGCATCTACACATTCCTTTCGTTTATCCGTCAAACAGCCGTTGAATAAACTAACGGGGAGTATCATTTCCCCTTAAGTTATAAAGCTGAAATAAATAAAAAAGTAGACCTACTATTCCTCATATAAAACAGTTAGCGTATGATATGTTATAACTTATATGTATTGGGTAAGCAGTGGCGTAGCTAGGGGAACACTGGGTCCATGCCCCCCCCCCCCCCCCACACATCATTTTTTTTTTTTTTTTTTTTTTTTTAGTGTATTATTAAATTTTATAAAATAATACATAGTAACATGCATACTGTGTGTTACCCCCCGCCCCACCTCAGCACACCCCAATATAAAACACAATTGTGTGTAAGAAGCAAAAACAAGGGTGTGAAAATTGACTGAAGGGCCAAAAAAAAAAAAAAATATATAATAATAATAATAAAATAATATGTTAGTGTTTACACAGTATAAAATATCTTCGGATGATATCACAGCTGAATAAATGTGAGATAGCAATAGAAGTAATAGGCCTATCTATTGTGAAAATGTATCACAATTATCAATGTACACCAAATTAATTACCTATTAAATGCGTAAATAAAATTAATATACTCGATACATAATTTGTTGTCCGGGAAAGTTACAGCTCTGTAGTCTGAACAGGGGCGGCACTTTTCAAAGAGGTACGGCCGTACCATTTGTTTTGTGACTTATATTTGTTGTATCTGTGAAAATGTCCTTCACAGGTGATTTTTAAATGAGAGTCGAGTCGTTTCGAGCCGTAGGCTTACCACTATTTGTTACAGTGTGCTGCCCTTGCTGAAGGTTCAATGGTCCGAAGGTTCAACCCTAACCCTGTAGTCAGTCTCACAGGGAACGCCCTTTTTTCATACTATGGAATTTGCTAGAAGTTATTTATTTTTGAGCCTATGGATTTGCCAATTGCACACAAAAAATAGTTTGTTTTGTTTTGTTGTTTTTTGTTTGGTTTTTTGTACAATCAGAAATTAAGAAAAAAAGCGGCAGGCAACGGCCCCCCCCCCACCCTCCCCCTCTAGTCCCTCCTTAATTTAATTTAAATCAAGTCTGAACCACATTTTTAACAACTACAATAAATGGCTATCCTACTATTAATAATCGACAATGGCGTACGGCCATTATTTTATTTGGGGGGGGGGGGGGGGGCGCATCCTACACTAAGTCCATCCCACAGGGTACCTCTTTTTCCATACTATGGAATTTACTACAAGTTATTTATTTCTGAGCGGACTGATTTGTAAATTCCACACAAAAATAGTATTTGTTTCTTTTGTTTATTTTGAAAACACTTTTAGTTTTCTTCTTACGCCGAACCATACTGAAATTATTGACATGTATATATATATAATGATGGGACGGACTACACATGTATGTATGTATGTATGTATGTATGTATGTATGTGCGTATGTAAACAAAACTATGTATGTGTGATTTTATAAAATGTAATACATAAAAAGAAATTATCATTCCATTATTAGTAAGGAATATTTTATATTCATCATTCCACACATACTTCACTCACCTCCTATGTAGCGGGTGTTGCAACTTGTGTAGAGACTTAGAGCAGCTTGCAGAATGGTACATACACTATTCACTGTCACAATGAATCTAAAGTCTAGGTCAGGTCAACCTTGTGATTAAACAGATTACACTCAGGTCACAAATGTCGATCGCGTGACGCGTTAAAACTGAAAATGGCGTGCCTAATTTTGTCGGTACGTATTAACTGTATTAGTAGTTAATACATTCCTGTCCAGGCCTTTACCTGTCGCACATCAGGGGACGGGGGGTGGGAGGGGGAGAGGAGGGTTCTCATGCACTTCTCTAAATAAAATAATAATAAAAATAATGGAAGAAAAAGAAAAGAAATACGATTCACAAAGTTATTACCCTACCCCAGCCACAGAAACAAGCTAGGTTCAACTATTATTAGCAATGGGAATTGGTTTGGTACACTGGAACCTCCAATACACCTCATATATACGAGGAAGTATTTTATAACAAGATCGCACATTTGATGCAGGACAAATTCGAAGGTATGTTCACTTTTATTTTACAATAATCACGAAATCAAAGAAAGCTTGTTTTGTTTAAAGACACCACTAAAGAACATTGATTTATTAAGCATTGCCGATTGGATGTAAAACATTTGTTAATATTGACATAGAGTCTTAGAGAGGACAACCGCAAGCTGTATTTTATAGGCACCATCCCACACACAGGGTAGCACATACCACGGTCTTTGATACAAAAGGTCATGGCGTACTGGCTGAAATAAAGAAATACCCCAATGATCCCACCGACAGGGATCGATTCCAGATCGACCGCGGATCAGAAGAGCGCTCTACCACTGGGCTACGTCACCAGTATAATCCGTTATGTTATCTACTGAAGATAGCTTCGTTGTTTGAAATCAAGTAATTTTGTAGGTCACCACACGGGGTACAGTACACGTGTTGGTGTCCAGTTGTCGATATCTTATCGCACAATAGTTGCTGTACAAGTATGACCAGCATTTAATATCCAGGGCCGTAGCTAGCGTCGGGGGACAAGGGGGCAGATCCCCCCCCCCCCCCCACAGAAAACATCCGGAAAGCATTATAGAAACTTAAAGAAAATTATCTTCTTAGCCGTTTAAGGCATTTTAGGCTCTTAACTACTCAGTTGCCCCATCCCTCCCCCGAATAAAAAAATCCTAGCTACGGCATCTTAGGAAGAAATGAGGCCAGGATTTTGTAAGGGGATGGGGGGGGGGGGGGGGGGGGAGGGAGCGTCAAATGTATGTCAGCGTTGCTGGTCGTTAGCTAGGCTACTATTTAAAGTTTGTTTTAAAACGAGTGGTTCCAAAACGTATCTAACGAGCCTAGTTGTATGGAATACAGTGTCAGACAACGATTAGTAAAGTCGGTGATATCAAACGGACATGAGTGAAGCAGTTTGTATCTTGCATGATGTCAGAACCCAGCGTCAGGACAATGATTAGTAAATTCGGTGATATCAAACGGACAAGAGTGAAGCAGTTTATTTCTTGCATGACGTCAGAACCCAGCGTCAGGACAACGATTAGTAAATTCGGTGATATCAAACGGACATGAGTGAAGCAGTTTATTTCTTGCATGACGTCAGAACCCAGCGTCAGGACAACGATTAGTAAATTCGGTGATATCAAACGGACATGAGTGAAGCAGTTTATTTCTTGCATGACGTCAGAACCCAGCGTCGGGACAACGATTAGTAAAGTCGGTGATATCAAACGGACATGAGTGAAGCAGTTTATTTCTTGCATGACGTCAGAACCCAGCGTCAGGACAACGATTAGTAAATTCGGTGATATCAAACGGACATGAGTGAAGCAGTTTATTTCTTGCATGACGTCAGAACCCAGCGTCGGGACAACGATTAGTAAAGTCGGTGATATCAAACGGACATGGCTGAAGCAGTTTGTTTCTTGCATGACGTCAAAAACCAGCGTCGGGACAACGATTAGTAAAGTCGGTGATATCAAACGGACATGAGTGAAGCAGTTTGTTTCTTACATGACGTCAAAAACCAGCGTCAGGACAACGATTAGTAAAGTCGGTGATATCAAACGGACATGAGCGAAGCAGTTTGTTTCTTACATGACGTCAAAAACCAGCGTCAGGACAACGATTAGTAAAGTCGGTGATATCAAACGGACATGAGCGAAGCAGTTTGTTTCTTACATGACGTCAAAAACCAGCGTCAGGACAACGATTAGTAAAGTCGGTGATATCAAACGGACATGAGCGAAGCAGTTTGTTTCTTACATGACGTCAAAAACCAGCGTCAGGACAACGATTAGTGAAGTCGGTAATATCAAACGGACATGAGCGAAGCAGTTTGTTTCTCACATGACGTCAACAACTAGCGTCTCTGGCAGGAGCCCGGGGCACTTCAGGTTCGGGGGCCTTTCAACATAGAAATTAAATTACATGACAAATAAAAAATGAACTAATTTTATAATAATAATAATTATTTTTGTTTATATATATAATGGAAGTCCTTAGTCTGGGAGGCCCCTCTGGAAAAGGGACCCAGGAAAATGCCCTCTTTGCCCCCTTACAAATCCGGCACGGCGTGCCTGAACCTCTTTTGAATACAGGCTCGTTAATAAAGTTACAAGTAAAACAGTGTGTGTGTGTGTGTGTGTGTGTGTGTGTGTGTGTGTGATATATATATATATATATATATATATATATATATATATATATATATATATATATATATATATACCAGGTGGTGTCGTGGTTAGGCCATCGGACATTAGGCTGGTAGGTACTGGGGTCGCAGCCCGGTACCGGCTCCCACCAAAAGCGAGTTTTAACGTTCAACGTGTACGTTTAAGACTACTACACGCTGTTCTCTCTTACTAACCATTAACAACTAATAACTAACCCACTGTCCTGGACAGACAGACCAGATAGCTGAAATTTTTGCCCAGGACAGCGTGCTTGAACCTTAATTGCATTTTAGCACAAATATAAGCTGAATTGAAATATGATATGTGTGTGTGCGCGCGCGTGTGTGTGTTTGTGTGTTTTGATGTATCTATGTATATATATGTTTGCGTGTTTCTTCATACCCCAGTGAAGTAAAAGACAAACCTTATAATTAAATATTAAATTTGAGATGTATGTACTAATAATAATAACAACAACAATTCATATTTTAGTTTGATTATTGATTTATTGATTTATTTTTTATTTATTTATTATTTTTTGTTGTTGTTGTTGTTCATCTTCTTTTTCTTAAGGGGAAATTATACGATTCGGTGAACATTTAAAAGTGATTACACCCCTTGAACGTTTCACAGTTATAAAGATGTCTTTGTATTCAGAGCTGTATTAGTGCTCACACCGACTAGCCTCAGACCTTGGGCGCCATATTTTAGGGTGAAGTACAAAGTCTTGTAAAAAGAAAGCCCTCTTTTCCACTAAGTAGCACTGCCGTATGAAGCTGGGGGGGGGGGGGGGGGGGGGGGGGGGGGGGGGGCTAGGGGACATGTGCTCCCCACACTTTGTAGCAGCGCCAATGGTTTATTTAAGAATTGAACGTTATATTTTTGACGTTCATGCAATGATAAACACGAAAACCGTTTTACACACTGTATGAATGGTGTAGACAACGCAGTAAATAGATACGAGATATACGACCTAGATTCCCCCGCCCTTCTCAAGCAATGAAGACGACATAATACATGTACAATACTCAGTGCGATCTTTCAGATGTACGTGTAGGTCCATACAAATTAATTCAGCATCGGTTAGTCATGAACAGTCAAGTCAAATCCACAGCGGCCCACCCAACCGTTTAGTTTGCAGATTGCCTGCCAATGCTGGAAATATTCTATACGTTGTATGTGAAAACCTCATCACTGTACATTGTCTTTCCAAGACATGGAACTACAACCTTTCTTGATTTTTGCCAAGTGTGCTGACTTCTGCTATACATTTCCTTTCAGATGTGTTTATTGAAAACCTACCCAGCAAGAAATCATCAAGGGACATTAACTGCTGCCCATTGAGAATGGTTTGAGTCTTGCGCAGAAGTGCTTGGGATTAGAGCATTCTCCTCTGCCATTGGATTTCTGCTGCTAGGACTACAACTATTAGAAGTAACATCTTAAAGGGACATTCCTGAGTTTTCAGATTTCGTACGTACAAAAACATTTATTTTAGGAAATAAAATGAAATTTAATCTAGTACGAATATTAGAACGACCAGAAACACATTTAATATACAGCCACTACTACTTTATGCAAAACATATATTTGATATGTAATTAAAATCGTTAAAAAGTCTCTGCTAGTCAATAACATCTTAAAACCTGCAACAAACTCAGGACTGTCCCTTTAAGGAATCTTATCATGTCACCTGACTTGGAAGAAGAAGAAGAAGAAGAAGTTTGTTTTATTTAACGACGCCACTAGAGCACATTGATTTTTTATCTTATCATCGGCTATTGGACGTCAAACATATGGTCATTCTGACACTGTTTTTTTTAGAGGAAACCCACTGTCGTCACATAGGCTACACTTTTAAGACAGGCAGCAAGGGATCTTTTATTTGCGCTTCCCACAGGCAGGATAGCACAAACCATGGCCTTTGTTGAACCAGTTATGGATCACTGGTCGGTGCAAGTGGTTTACACCTACCCATTGAGCCTTGCGGAGCACTCACTCAGGGTTTGGAGTCGGTATCTGGATTAAAAATTCCATACCTCGACTGGGATCCGAACCCAGTACCTACCAGCCTGTAGACCGATGGCCTAACCACGACGCCACCGAGGCCGGTCTGACTTGGAAGATGTCCTGGGGAGTGACATTATACCTGTACTCATTATTGTATAACAATAGGTCTTCATTATTTCTCAACCGTTTCATAAAGTGCCAAAATTAACAGGATTATCATTTATTTGTTACAACAATTAAAAAACAATACCAAAAAAAATTCTAAATTGTCCTGGTATCTAGCTACATACAATAAGAGAAACTAATGACCTTACGAATCTGAACAAGGCAAATTGTGTCCAGATGACACGTGCGTTACACAATAAGTTACGTGTGTTACCTTGGGTGTCACGTGTGTTACCATGGTTTATGAAAAAACGTGTTAATCTTTTTTTTAATTCATCTCTTGAACAAGAAGCCTTCACTAGATGCTAACAGAGAATCCAGCTTGTCACCAGATTCTCTCTCGGAGTTCTGCAGTAAATTAAACTTTTGTACTGTAAAAGTAACACACGTGATATTTGTACCGCCACCCCTGACAAAAGGCACAGTATCACTGAAATTTGAAAATATAACGAACAGTTGTTTATACAGATTTGGAGACTGATATTTAGTCCATTGTTGAACATCACTAATTTGGTTTAATTTCTAACATTTTGCTTTGTGTATGTTGATAGAGCTATCGTCTTTGCAATTTAGCATTTTCCCAGTCCACTCAAGATAATGCGATATGCTGAAATAGTGGTTAACAGGTTACATATATCAATTATACAGTTCGGTTTAGTTATCTGGGGCATTTGGCCTTGCAAACTAACAATAAACCACAATCAGAAAGTATGTTTTAGATTTTCACTCTGATGTTGATATTTTCGTGGAACTGCCCATATCCGTGTGTATGCTAATGAGAGTCTCTACCGTTCTCTCTCGCGCGCTCTCTCTCTCTCTCTCTCTCTCTCTCTCTCTCTCTCTCTCTCTCTCTCTCTCTCCCTCCCTGCCTCTCTCTCTCCTCTCCCTCCTCTCCTCCTCTCCTCTCTCTCTCCCCCCTCTCACTCTCTCCTCTCTCTCTCTCTCTCTCTCTCTCTCTCTCTCTCTCTCTCTCTCTCTCTCTCTCTCTCTCTCTCTCTCCTTATATATGCTTTTGTGTTAGTGTGTCTGTGCTTGTGTGTAAATGTATTGTGAATGAACGAATAATTAATTTTAAAAAAAACAACTCAAAGAAAGCTACTGACAAAGATTCGCCTAAATGAATTGCTAAGTTTCATACTTCACTCACCTCCTATGTAGCGGGTGTTGCAACTTGTGTAGAGACTTAGAGCAGCTTGCAGAATGGTACATACACTATTCGCTATCACAATGAATCTAAAGTCTAGGTCAGGTCAACCTTGTGATTACACAGATTACATTCGGGTCACAAATATCGATCGTGTGATGCGTTAAAACTGAAAATGGCGTCCTAATTTTTCGGTACGTATTAGCTTTATTAATAGTTAATACATTCCTTTCCGAGCCTCTACCTGTCACACATCAGGGGAGGGGGGATAGGGAGAGGAGGGTTCTCATGCACTTCTCTAAATAAAATAATAATAAAAATAATGGAAGAAAAAAGAAAGAAATACGATTCACAAAGTTATTACCCTACCCCAGCCACAGAAACAAGCGAGGTTCAACTATTATTAGCAATGGGAATTGGTTTGGTACACTGGTACCTCCAATACACCTCATATATACGAGGAAGTATTTTATAACAAGATCGCTCATTTCACTTTTATTTTAAAATAATCACGAAATCAAAGAAAGCCTGTTTTGTTTAACGACACCACTAAAGAACATTAATGTATTAAGCATTGCCGATTGGATGTAAAACATTTGTTAATATTGACATATAGTCTTAGAGAGGACCAACCGCAAGGTGTATTATATAGGCACCATCCACAGACAGGATAGCACATACCACGGCATTTGATACAAAAGGTCATGGTGTACTGGCTGTCAAAAAAAGAAATACCCCAATGATCCCACCGACGGCGATCGATTCCAGATCGACCGCGCATCAGACGAGCGCTCTACCACTGGGCTACGCCCCCCCCCCCCCCCCCCCCCCCCATGTAATCCGTTCTGTTATCTGCTGAAGACTGCTTCGTTGTTTGAAATCAAGAAAGTTTTTAGGTCACCACACGGGGTACAGTACACGTGTTGGTCTCCAGTTGTAGATATCTTATTGCACAATAGTTGCTGTACAGGCATGATCAGCATTTAATAACCAGGGCCGTAGCTAGCGTGGGGGGCAAGGGGGCAGATCCCCCCGCCCCCGAAAAAAATCCGGAAAGCATTATAGAAACTTAAAGGAAATTCTCTTCTTAACCGTTTAAGGAGTTTTAGACTATTAACTATTCAGTTGCCCCCTGCCCCCCCCCCCCCCCAACAAAAAACCCTAGCTATGGCCCTGATAACTATTGCATCGGAATTTATGTATTACTCCAGCGGGCTCTCCTAACGTATCTTACGAGCCTAGTTGTGTGGAATACAGTGTCAGACAATGAGTAGTCGGTGATATCAAACGGACTTTATTTATTACCCCAGCGGGCTCTCCTAACGTATCTAACGAGGCTAGTTGTGTAGTATACTTTATTTACTACCCCAGCGGGGTCTCCTAACCAGGGAAATAAAAATAATAATGCTCTGGATTAATAAACAGAATATCAAACTCGCTATTATGTATTATCAAGTTTATTCTTTAAATTTTGTTTTGTTTAAAGACACCACTGGAGCACATAGATTTATTAATCATCGGCTACCGGATGTCAAACATTTGATAATTCTGACAGGTTGTCTCAGAGAGGAAACCGGCTACATTTTTCCATTAGCAAGGGATCTTTTATATGCACCATCCCACATACAGGATAGCACATACCATGGCCTTTGATATACCAGTCGTGGTACACTGGCTGGGACGAGAAATAGTCGAATGGGCCCACCAACGGGAATCGATCCCAAACCGACCGCGCATCAAGCGATCGATTTACCACTGGGCTACGTATCAAGTTTAAAACCCACGTGAATAACGTTCGTTTGTCACTCGCTAAAGCTCATGACAAAGTAAACTTATTCTCTATGTACTGCACCTGTACTACAGTTATTAGAACCAATACAATAATTACAACTGCTACTACTATTACTACTACTACTACAACAACAACAACAACAACAACATCTACTACTACTACTCCTAGTACTGCTACTATTATTATTATTATTATTATTAATATTACAACTACTATTGTTACTACTGCTACTACTATTACTAACACTACTACTTCTACCAATACTACTACCGTTACCACTAGTACTACTACTACTACTACTACTATAGATATCATTACTACGGCTGGTTCTACTACTACTACTAGTTCTATTACTACCAATGTACTGTTACAACTTCCACTACAAATGCTGTTTTTGCTACTATTATAATACGATATTAGTGTGCCATCAAGAACAGATATGTGATTACAGTCCTGTTTTAGATCAGAAGCTGTGAAATATTGGAATCTACTCAAAACAACATTCTCTAAAACATCCACCAAGAGATGGTTAAAGGTACGTTTAGTGACCTGGACATTGTTGGTGAGAATGGGACGAGAAGCGCAAACCGCCTGGACCTGGTCGCGTTTTCATCTTACTTCCGGCCGATGCTGACATCAGAATCGATTGGGCGTCTTAAATCTGCCCACTGTCTCGGTGTCGTTGTTCCTTCTTTATAAAGGCTTTAGGGTTTACGCTCCCTACCATTACCAAATACTTATAATTTTCTGTTTCGATAGTTTTTAGACAGCGAGACGGTAGGACGTGTTTTGTCGGAGCTCCGCCAATCTTAATATCTTCAATATCCTGTTTCTTTTGTTTTAATTTTTAATCAGTTATAATATGTAAATTTCTTTATTAATTCATATATATGTACATGTGAAGAATGCGAGAATACCGTTGCAGTGAAATATCGGTGAAAAAGAAGAGAACTGTTGTTAATGACGAGAATACATGTGGTTCCAACATGGCGGCAAGCCGTTTCTACAGAAGTACACCACAGAAAACGCCAGTCAGTTCTGATTTACATGGGAGTGGATTGCCGACATTTCCAAAACATTGTACTACTGGAAACAATGTTATTATCAGCGAGCTGCTTTGTTTTGTAATAAACAAAATGGATGTATTACCGCATGATACCATTGTAAAATTGTGTTCTGATGTTTTTACAGATCACGAAGTTGAGAATGCTAAGACAATCTTATTTGACCTTTGCTACAATACGGAAAGTTGTGGACGTATGATAAAACGAAAGGGTGTTGAAAAGAAAAAGAATAACATTTATGATATTTTGAATTTGCTGCATAACACTGAACCAGATGATGTACCATGCTTCGCTGCGAAAGATCTGAATAAACTGCCGCCAATTCTTTACAATCACATGGACATGGACATTATTTTGAAGGAACTTGAAATAATGAAAGGCAGTATTGCCTCTTTGCAAACAGCCCAGATGGCCACTGCTGAGATATGTCGAAGTACATTCCAGAATAAAAATGATTGTGCATGTTCAGTGGGGTTGGCTGTCGATGTAAGCCAAGGAAATGATGAAGATACTGATATTGTGAGTACTTCACCCGTGAACGATTGTGTACACGACACTGGTTTAGAGGCGGAAACAGTCACACCTAGCGACATTAATATCTTGAAACAAAGCCAAAATGTAATAACTGAAAAGGAAGATGGTGAACTAGATGACAGCATAACACATGCAAAACAGCTGATACGAAATTGCAAAACCCCTAATAGGCAATCGAGCCCAGTACGACCAGATGAGCCTTTATCTCATGTTACCAGGGAGATGTCTCAACACACAGGGACTGCACGCAGTTTTGCTGATATGGCTAGTGGATTGGCATCTAATGGCATGGAGCTGAATAGAGAAAAGAAAACAAGACAAGCTGTTCCGCACAGAAGTGGTGTTGATTCAGAGGGATTAAAGTTTGTTGGTCCGAAGCGAAAAAAGCCGGTAGTAATAGGAACCGCACAGTCATCGGCACTGCGGGGAGTCAAATCTACACCGGTACCCGTTTTCGTAACCAGATTAGCGCCGGGAACTAAGGAGTCGGACATACTTGATTACGTAAGGTCAGTGCTGGGGATTGATGTCTGGTGTGAAAAACTCAGAACACGATATGACACCTATTCGTCGTTTAAAATCCTTGTTGACTCCAAAAACATCGATAAACTAATGAGTCCTAACGTGTGGCCAGAAAAAGTTTTAGTTTAAAAGTTTTATGTGATACGACATTAGCAAATATCATGAAAGAAGAAATTAAGATATGCTCATACAACTGTCGGTCTCTTAAAACATCGGCGCCAGATATTCGTGAATTATGTGATGCTAATGATATATGTTTGTTGCAGGAGCACTGGTTAGCAGACTATGATTTGTCAAAACTCTCTTACATACACGATGATTTTTATGCTCGAGGGGTATCTGCTATGGATACTAGCAGTAATCTACGAGCCGGACGTCCATATGGTGGAGTGGCTATTCTATGGAGGAAGGCACTAGGCAGTTTAGTTAATGTGTGTACATATGACGATAGTAGAATAATAGGATTAAAATTAAATTGTGCATCATCGAAAGTGCTTATCTTGTGTGTTTACTTAGCGACTGATTCGCCTGAAAATTGGGAGGATTACGTCTCGTACCTTGGAAAATTGCATGCCATATCAGAGGAATCCAACACTCCAAATGTGTACATAGTCGGTGATTGGAATGCCAATATTAAGCGGCAGTCAAGGTTTGGTGCTGAATTATATAATATGTGTTCAGAACATGGTTATATATTTTCGGATGCTGTTGTTTTAGGTACAGATACGTACACATATATTAGTGAGGCACATGCGACAACGTCATGGCTAGACCACTGTTTGGCTACTACAGCTGCACACAATGCAATAACTAATATGAATATACTACATGACATTGCGCCACGGGATCATCTGCCATTACAATTCACCATCAGTGTGAACGGTTTGACAAAATGCAATTTAGCCAAAAATCACATACTGTCAAGAACGTCTGTAAACTGGTCAAAAGTTACTGCTGATGATATAAAAACGTATAGAGCTGAGTCAGATATTTCCTTGTCTCAAATCTATATTCCTAATGATGCAATCTCTTGTAAAACTCCAAACTGCAATACAACTGGTCGTCTACATGCTATTGATAGTTTATATTATGAAATTGTTAATGCATTAAAATTGGTATCTCAACATTTGATTAAAGGTAATAGTGACAATAACAAAAATGTGCCTGGGTGGAATAACTACGTAAAAGATCTGCATCTCATTGCTCGGGAGGCCTACTTGTTATGGCGAGACAATGGTAAACCTAGAACAGGACTTATATGTGAAAATATGAACAAAACACGTAGGCAGTTTAAATACGCTCTTAGAATGTGTCAAAATGAGAACGATAGAATGAAGGCAGATGATATAGCACAAAATTTGACCGACATGAACTTTCGTGAATTTTGGAAAAATATTTCTACAGAAAATAATAAACGAACTCTATTGGCAACAACTGTGGATGGTGTGACCGGGGAAGAGAATATTGCAGGTTTGTTTAAAGAACATTTTAAAGAACTTCTAAATTCTGTGACGGGTCAGCATCATCGAGCATATGTTGAAGAGTATATTGCTAATGATTCAAGTTATGTTGCTAAAATGAACGTAAATCCCAATGAGGTAATGGAGTTTGTTTTTAAACTTAGCAGTGGGAAATCCCATCGGTCTACAGTCTGGTAGGTACTGGGTTCGGATCCCAGTCGAGGCATGGGATTTTTAATCGAGATACCGACTCCAAACCCTGAGTGAGTGCTCCGCAAGGCTCAATGGGTAGGTGTAAACCACTTGCACCGACCAGTGATCCATAACTGGTTCAACAAAGGCCATGGTTTGTGCTATCCTGCCTGTGGGAAGCGCAAATAAAAGATCCCTTGCTGCCTGTCGTAAAAAGAGTAGCATATGTGGCGACAGCGGGTTTCCTCTAAAAACAGTGTCAGAATGACCATATGTTTGACGTCCAATAGCCGATGATAAGATAAAAAATCAATGTGCTCTAGCGGTGTCGTTAAATAAAACAAACTTTACAGTGGGAAATCAGCAGGGAATGATGGCCTCTCAGCGGAACACCTCCAATATCCGTCCAAGAGATTATTCGTTCTATTGTCAGTTTGTTTCAGTGCCATGCTTGTACACGGGCATGTATCTAGTAGTATGACAGATGTTATTCTTGTTCCTATTCTGAAAAACAAAACCGGAGACATAACAGATAAAGGCAATTACCGTCCAATTGCATTAGCAACTGTGATATCAAAAGTTATGGAACATGTAGTGTTATCACGAACAGACCTGAGTACATCGGACTATCAGTTTGGTTTTAAAAGTGGGACATCCACCGATATCTGTTTATTTGCTTTTAAGGAAGTTATTAACTTTTACATTTCACAAGGTAGTCCTGTGTATGTTTGCTTTTTGGATGCGAAAAAAGCCTTTGACCGAGTAAATCACTGGACATTATATATGACACTTTTGAAAAAAAGCGTGCCTACTTTTGTAAATTGTTTAGTGTAAAATGGGGTGCATATATTTCCTGTAAGTTTAATGTAACAACTGGCGTCCGTCAAGGTGGGGTAATGTCACCCTTATTATTTAATATATATATTGATGACCTTAACCTACAGTTGTCAAAATGTGCAGTTGGGTGTAATGTTGGTGGGGTGTTTCTAAATAACTTCAGTTTTGCTGATGATATGTCACTTCTTTGCCCATCTATTTCTGCATTAAGAAAAATGTTAACGATTTGCGAGAAATTTGCAGACGATTATGATATTATATATAATACAATGAAACTGTTTGTATGTGTATTGAGCCAGAGACTCTGAAGTTGATCAATGTGCCTTCGATATATTTGTGTGGTGATGTACTGAAATTTGTTGACAACTATAAATATCTAGGTCATATTATATGCAAAAACATGATAGACGATAAAGACATTAAAATACAGTATAGAGCCCTTTGTGTACGTGCAAACATGTTGGCGATTTGCAAAATGTTCAGAATCTGTTAAAACATAATTATGTGTGAGTTATTGTAGTAATTTGTACGCGGGTGCATTATGGCTGAAATTTACACAGGATACCATTAAGGATCTTAACATATGTTATAATAATGCATACCGTTGGATGATCGGACAACGACGACCATACAGTGCCAGCAAGATGTTTGTCAGTCATCGAGTAAAAAGCTTTGGCACTTTACTTCGCTCAACAGCATATTCGCTGAAGAGTAGAATCGAAACAACTTCAAACGACCTACTTGCCCACCTGCGGTGTACAACTGTGTACGTCAAATCTGTATGTGTAAATCGTTGGCACAAGCTGTTGTATATTATGTAATCAGTTTTGTATGTGATGTTTATATATGTTCTATGGATCTCTGATCTGAACTAAAAATCTGTTATTATTATTATTATTATTATAAAGCTTATAAGTTGTATAACTTAAAGTAATAAAGAACTTGAATTCAAAATATTATTAGCAACGTGGTGAGTTTGGTTAGACACTCTGTAGCGAACTTGAACTTTGAGTTTGCCAAAACAAATTTTTAAAACATTAAAGCTTTTTAAAGAAAGGTATGTAATTGTTTTATTATTATTTATTATATTTTATTATTATCATTTTGTAAATTCAATGAAATATGTTCTCTGGAATCAACTTTATTTCTTATTTGTCGAATTTGTTAATAACAGCTTAAAGACAGGGTTGTGAGTCACATGACATAATAAAAGGTCAGCAGAATTCGTCTTGATTGGCAAGTCCTTTGTTCAATCAACTACATGACATTGCACTTGTTATTGATATTTTGGCGTGTAGTTGAATTATGGGTACGCAGTTATAGATCGCCGTGTTTTAACATAGCTTACTAAAGCAAAACACAAACACAACTGGACTTTCAATAAACTCACGCGTCTTCACCGTCAACGCATACCATGACGCACGTCTTGAGATTTTTTACCTTGGTGTTAACGCGGATGTATCTTGTCAGTGTCCCTTTGTTGATCTTCTGGGATTATTGGTCATTTCAAAGAGAGGAGGTTAAGCCATTAGACATAAGGCTGGTGGGTACACGGTTCGGAGTCTGGTACCGGTTCCCACACAGAGCGAGTTTTAACGACTCCATAACTAGGGGCCGGCCTCGGTGGCGCCGTGGTTAGGCCATCGGCCTACATGCTGGTGGGTACTGGGTTCGGATCCCAGTCGAGTGCGTGCTCCACAAGGCTCAATGGGTAGGTGTAAACCACTTGCACCGACCAGTGATCCATAATTGGTTCAACAAAGGCCATGGTTTGTGCTATCCTGCCTGTGGGAAGCGCAAATAAAAGATCCCTTGCTGCTACTCGGAAAGAGTAGCCCGTGTAGTGGCGACAGCGGGTTTCCTCTCAAACTTTGTGTGGTCCTTAAACATATGTCTGACGCTATATAACCGTAAATAAAATTTGTTGAGTGTGTCGTTAAATACAATTTTCTTTCTTTCCATAACTAGGTGTAACAGCACTACACTTTCTTCTCTCTCACTAACTACAACTAACCACTACTCCACTATCCTCGACAGACAGCCCAGAAAGATGAGGTGTGTGCCCAGGACAGCGTGTTTGAACCTCATTTGGGTATACGGATGAAACTGAATTGAAATGAATTAATGAACGAATAAATTAATGAATTAAAGCTGACTGCGTTGTTTTGGATACTGACAATGAATTTCCGACAACCGTTCATACACGGACGTCGCCCCCAACCCACCCTTAGCACCCCCAACCCACCCTCAGCACCACCGACGTCCGTCGTCTGTCAAGTTTTCTTTTGAAGTAGTGAGCTGCTGAACAATCAAGCTGACGACATTGGTTCAAATCCCGTCAAAGCCATCTTTCTTATCAATTACCCTTTGCCCGTCATTCTCATTATCTGAATCTAAAAACAAAATTCTAATTTCTCCTAAGCTGTTTCGATTATATCTGTCTTTTTCCTCTGACTCTGTCTTTTGGGCTGTCAACACCATCACCTACCTGTCTCAACGTCCTCCATGGACGCAGTCTCTATGTACTTACCTGCACCCACCTGACATATTCGTTCTCTGCCGCTAATAAAGCTGGTCTGACCCACGACACTAATTAATGGCCGCCGGTAGTGGTCATACTAAGCCCGCAACTAAAAGCTGATGGGACATGACAGGTGCGTGACACGGATAGTCACAAGATACAAGCACATGTCGCGGTTGGAGAGACAAGGACTGGGTTGTGGAGGTTGACAGCAACAGAAGGAGGAGCTGTCAGATCGGGAAGAAATGAGATAGAAGTCAAAGGAGATAAATGAAAGAGGGCAGTGGGGGAGGGGTTCGTTTGAAGTCTCTGTTAATTGGATTGTTTTGAAACTTGGCACTATCCACAAACTAACAGAGAGATTTTGAAAATGTTGAATTTTATTTAAAATTTGAAAGTCTTATCTTGTCAAAGTGTTGACTGGATTGTCCATAAATATGACATTACTATTTTCAAAATGTGATTATCTAAGTTAGTACTAGTACATCTGTAGTCTACACGTTCTCTATTAATCAAACATTGTAACATACAACAGTGATCCTCGACACACTTAGTGTTCCATATCAACGTGTCTCATAACAACGTGCCCCATACCAACGTGTCTCATATCGACGTGTCTCATATCAACGTGACCCATATCAACGTGTCCCATATCATCGTGTCGCATATCAACGTGTCTCATATCAACGTGTCCCATATCATCGTGTCTCATATCGACGTGCCCCATATCGACGTGTCTCATATCAACGTGTCCCATACCAACGTGTCCCATATCAATGTGTCTCATACCAACGTGTCCCATATCAATGTGCCTCATGTAAACGTATCCCATATCAACGTGTCCCTTATCAACGTGTCTCATAACATCGTGTCCCATACCAACGTATCCCATATCAACGTGTCCCTTACCAACGTGCCCCATACCAACGTATCCCATGTTAATGTGTCTCATGTCAACGTGCCCCATATCAACGTGTTTCATATCAACGTATCCCATGTCAATGTGTCTCATGTCAACGTGTCCCACGCCAATGTGTCTCATATCAACGTGTCTCATATCAACGTGTCTCATAAAATCGTGTCCCACACCAACGTATCCCATACCAAGGTGTCCCATATCAACGTGCCTCATGTCAACGTGCCCCATATCAACGTGTCCCATACCAACGTGTCTCATATCAACGTGTCCCGTATCAACGTGTCCCATACCAACGTGTCTCGTATCAACGTGTCCCATACCAACATGTCCCTTACCAACGTACCCCATATCAACATGTCTCATATCAACGTGTCGCATATCATATATATATATAGTGCGTGTGTGTGTGTGCGTGCGTGCATGTGTGTGTGTGTGTGTGTGTATGTGTTTGTGTGTGACACACACAAAGAAAGACGGAGAGAGAGAGAGAGAGAGAGAGAGAGAGAGAGAGAGAGAGAGAGAGAGAGAGAGACAGGAGACCGAGAGACAGAGAGAAAGACAGAGACAGAGAGAAAGACAGAGACAGAGAGGCAGACACACAGACAGAGAGGCAGATAGAGACAGATAGACAGACATACCGAGACTCGGATAAGTTAGGAAAAAGAAAGAAATGTTTTATTTAACGACGCACTCAACACATTTTATTTACGGTTATATGGCGTCAGACATATGGTTAAGGACCACACAGATTTTGAAAGGAAACCCGCTGTCGCCATTACATGGGCTACTCTTCCGATTAGCAGCAAGGGATCTTTTATTTGCGCTTCCCACAGGCAGGATAGCACAAACCATGGCCTTTGTTGAACCAGTTATGGATCACTGGTCGGTGCAAGTGGTTTACACCTACCCATTGAGCCTTGCGGAGCACTCACTCAGGGTTTGGAGTCGGTATCTGGATTAAAAATCCCATGCCTCAACTGGGATCCGAACCCAGTACCTACCAGCCTGTAGACCGATGGCCTGCCACGACGCCACCGAGGCCGGTCGGATAAGTTAGGAATGCACCAAGCAATTTACCACAAAATAATAATAATAATAATAATAATAATAATAATAATATTTAAAAACAATAAGAAAACCGCAAACAGAACAAAAACAATCAAACAAAACAAAATCCACACATACATATATCATTCTTGAGATAAGCATAATTACAAAGTATCAGAATGAGTGTATCATTAATACATTACATTTATATGGCAAATGCCCAAGATAAAATTTATACTAAAACAAAATATGTACACTATTTAAATAACACACATAAATACCAAAATTTATAAATTGCAGTAACCAATGCATGAAAAATATATAAATCTCCCTGGTCAAGGCCTCCAACCTACGTCATAGTGGTTGGCCAAATACGCGGACTAATTATTGCTTCAATGTAAACTTGTGGTGCACATCAGCTAATTCCATTGATTAATGAATATAATTATTAGCGCATCAGATACACAATGTCATTACTTTTACCTGTGTGTTACAATCGTTTCATGGGATACCTAGTATTTTTAAACAATTCCATTCAGTTTTGTTTTGGTTTTGGTTTTGGGTTTGTTGGGAGAGGGGGGGGGGGGGGGGGTTAATGTTTTGTTTGTTTGTTTTTTTGTTGTTGTTTTTTTTTCGGGGGGGGGGGGGTTGTTCATTTAAATGTTGTAACGATGTGATGTAGGGAATACACGACGCACAACTTCTGTACTAAATGGAACTCCGGCCTGCTGGTAGGTACTGGGTTCGCACCTTCCACCCAGAGACCACTACACCCTGTTTTCTCTCGCTAAACTGTAATATATAAACAACCAACACTACTACATACTCCATCCTGAAATAAATTTATGTCCCGGGGCTCTGGGCCACAAACTGTAACATATAAAACAGCCAACACTACTACATACTCCACCCTCAAGTCAATTTATATCCCGGGCCTCTGGGCCACCAACTGTAACATATAAAACAACCAACACTACTACATACTCCATCCTCAAGTCAATTTATGTCCCGGGGCTCTGGGCCACAAACTGTAACATATAAAACAACCAACACTACTACATACTCCACCCTCAAGTCAATTTATGTCCCGGGGCTCTGGGCCACAAACTGTAACATATAAATCAACTAACACTACTACATACTCCACCCTTAAGTCAATTTATATCCCGGGGCTCTGGGCCACAAACTGTAACATATAAAGCAACCAACACTACTACATACTCCACCCTCAAGTGAATTTATTTCCCGGGGCTCTGGGCCACAAACTGTAACATATAAAACAACCAACACTACTACATACTCCACCCTCAAGTCAATTTATGTCCCGGGGCTCTGGGCCACAAACTGTAACATATAAAACAACCAACACTACTACATACTCCACACTCAAGTCAATTTATGTCCCGGGACTCTGGGCCACAAATTGTAACATATAAATCAACCAACACTGAAAGGTTTAGAACAACGGACCATTTATACACAGGGAAACCACAAATTCTGCCGGACTAAATCAACACCTACCAGACCAAACATTATCATAAAATATAAACAAAAACATATTTTCCAGCCAGTGGTGACACTGAACGACAAAAACCGGCCGGAACAGCATTATTTTGAACATTGATTAATAAGAATCCAATGCTCTACTAGCTGAGCTGTTAGACAAAGTCCCACCACCTACTACTAGGAAGATGACTCCATACTAACACTACACTGCTATGCATGTGTATGGTTTATAAGAATCCAATTCTCTACTAGCTGAGCTGTTAGACAAAGTCTCACCAGCTACTACTAGGAAGATGACTCCATACTAACACTACTCTACTATATATGTGTATGGTTTATAACAATCCAATGCTCTACTAGCTGGGCTGTTAGAGAAAGTCTCACCAGCTACTACTAGGAAGATGACGCCATACTAACACTACACTACTATACATGTGTATGATTTATAACAATCCAATGCTCTACTAGCTGGGCTGTTAGAGAAAGTCTCACCAACTACTACTAGGAAGATGACTCCATACTAAAACTACACTACTATATAGGTGTATGATTTATAAGAATCCAATGCTCTACTAGCTGGGCTGTTAGAGAAAGCCCGACCAGCTACTACTAGGAAGATGACTCCATACTAAATCTACACTACTATATATGTGTCTGTATGTATGTACGTACGTTCATAGCTACCAATGCGTTTATGTATGCATGCCTGCATGCATGTATGTCCGTAAATACATCTATGTTTAATAGAGACAAAAACTATCAGTGTTATGGAGCTCAGTCAGAATCTACTGTACATGCATATCTTGTGTAAGAAAATAAAATAATAATACAAATTTAAAAGATGAAAATAAAAAATAAAAATAAATTAAGAAAAATATAAAATAAATAAAAATGAATTCCTTTTTTAAACTTTCAGTAACTTCAGTGTTTCATTATGGTGTTTGAACTGTTTTGTATTTGTACGAAAAGTCAGGTGTATTAAAAAAACTTACTGAAGCAGACTAAGAACATGACTATATCGAAGATAATCTCCAACTACAGGTTGTCATACTAAGACCATGTCTATATTGAACATAATCTCCCACTACAGGTTGTCATACTAAGACCGTGTCTATATTGAACATAATGTCGAAATACAGGTTGTCATATTAAGCATATATCTATTGAACATAACCTCCAACTGCAAGTTGTCATAATAAGAGCATGTCTATATTGAACATAATCTCCAACTACAGGTTGTCATACTAAGAACATGTCTATATTGAACATAATCTCCAACTACAGGTTGTCATACTAAGAACATGTCTATTTCGAACATAATCTTCAACTGCAGGTTGTCATACTAAGAATATATCTATATTGAACATAATCTCCAACTACAGGTTGTCATACTAAGAGCATGTCTATATTGAACATAATCTCCAACTACAGGTTGTCATACTAAGAACATGTGTATATCGAACATAATCTTCAACTACAGGTTGTCATACTAAGAACATGTCTATATCGATCATAATCTCCATCTACAGGTTATCATACTAAGTAAACGTCTATACTGAACATAATCTCCAACTAGAGACTGTCAAACTGAAAACATGTCTATATTGAACATAATCTCCAACTACAAGTTGTCGTATTAAGAACATGTCTATATGGAACATAATCTCCAACTACAGATTGTCATACTAAGAACACCAAACAAGGGATCTGTCCTCCATTCACACCTGTACGTACGTTTGGTTTGTTACTCCGTTTGGATTTCTGGCAGTTGAAGAACGAGCACACAAACGACCCGTTCTGTACTGTAGATCTGTCCGACCAGGCATAGAGTGAGTTAGGTCCATCGATGTTAACAATCAGATTGTACTTCTTGTCTTTGCTCAGTTTTAGGGGTCGTGGAAACTCCACGTCATATGTTGTCGTCCCAGCTGCGACTGAGACTGACTTTGTCACTGATGAACCTTCGATTACGTCATCTGTTGTCGTGTCAGTTATGAAAGCTCTGACATCATAATTTGCAGTGGTTCTCCTTTTGGGACCATACAACTGGAATCCTAGTAGTGATGCGTATTGGTTTACAGAAAATATAATTCCATGATCTTCATCACTAGAACATGGGCAGCCATAATAACGACTAAGTCTGGTGAAGCGCTCTATTATAATTTTCTCTTTGCGAATAATACCTATGCGCTTTTTGGCGTTAAATAGTGAAACGTTTTCATCGGGACATACGCAGTGTGTGAAGATCTTGAGTTTTTCTGTGTCAGTCAGCAAATTAGTTGGTACTACATTTCTTTCGAAATACTTCTGGTCAAGTAAGTGAAACCGCACGCACATTATGGCTTCCCCAATCACCTGTCGTCTGTTTTCGTGAGTTACATCTTTGTTCCGTTTCCTGCACACTCTCTCACTCCACGCCACAACAGCTTCAGAGACAGATTCTTCACCTGCCGCCAGTTCTTCCGATTGTATGATCTTAACCAAGCATTCGTGACAAAGGTCGGTAACTCCAGATGATTTTAGAGCGGCATCTCCATTTTCAAAAATAAAAGTCAGAGCTTCTTCTTTCAATTCCAGCTCATCAAACATGTGGGCATGTTCCAGTATCACACAGGCGTTGTCTGACGTCATCGATGACGACAAATACGTCAGACACTTCTGTTCCAGGGTTTTGACGTCATACCATCCATTGTGACTTCATCTGTATAGAGATACCTGAGGAATAGTAATAAATAATGTCCTTATCTCACTTTAAAGCTGTTGTCCCAAGAATATTTTTATTATTTAAACATTTAGACTAAATGATCCAGTTCCATTTGGTACATATACGGTCCATTACACGTCACATTGTTTTATTAGTAGCAAGGACTCTTTTTTTTTGCACCATCTCACAAATAGAATAGCACATACTACAGTCTTTGATGTGTCAGTCGTGGGGCATTGGCTGTAACAATGGACCCACTGACGGGGGATGCTCTTAGGCCGACTGCCCATAATCGGGCTCTTTATCACTGGCCTGAAAGGGGTAGGGGTAGGCACAGGCGCCGGACATTGTCAACAAATACAGAGGAAGTGGGCAATGGTCCAATGACTTTCAGATGGAGGCGACGAGCAATAATCTGACATCTGCTTGAGAACTTCGACAATGTTTCCACTTGATACACCCATCACCACCACCAACAACAACGCTATCACAACCACCATTACCACTAACAACAGTCTTAGTAATAACAGTAATAGCAGCAATAGTGCTATAGCTGTAACAGCGGTAAATTTAAGAAACATCCCTTCTCCAGCTATCCCAATCCCTAAATAATTACTCTGACGCAAGTCAATAAAACTTCAAGACTTACAGCATACTTCTTAGATGTATGATCCGTGTTTTATGAACAAAAAATGTACATACCTTAGAAACTGTTCAAATATGTCGTGTTCTACTTCCGGAATGACGATCTCACCCTGCTCTGCCAATGGTCCGTAGAACATGGCCTCGAACACGCCGCTGCGGATTCTGGGGAACTGTCTGTGAGCCTGGACGCTCTTTTGTTCTCTTCCCACTTTGAATGTCACGTTAGAGAACATTTTATTTTCAAGAGAATATCTAAGACATTCTGAAAGAGATTTGCTGTTCTGCCAGCTGTCAAGACCAGTCTGACTACTTGATTTGCATGTCGCCATCTTGTCACTGAAAATATACATAAAATAGCTTTCTTTGGTATCTTTGTTTTAATGATATATGTGGTTCATGCATCAACAGGAACCATGCACGGGACTGGGAATAGTTTCATGTCTATTTGTAAAACACTTCTTTAATATCTTCTGAAGAGACTACTCTGAGTTTTCTGCATTATAAGATGTCTTCGAGTAACACCATTTTTAACGACTAGTATTATACATTAAATATATTTTCTTCTATAGAATATCAGTGTCTATATAGTCAACGTGTTTTTCTCCGTCACAATATTTGTAAGCAGCCCAAACTGGATTTACAATCTAAATATTTTCGCAAATACGAAAAACAAATATTCGAAAACTCGGGATTGTCCCTTTAATTGTTGTTACTTATTTAATAAACCAACCCATAAACAGCTTTAAAATATGTTTTAATCGTCTTACAAAGGCGATATGTAATGATTAAAGTTGTATTTGGAACTAAAAGTAATGAAATAAAAAAGTCGATTACAATAGCGAATGCGATTGCACTGTGCAACATTTATTGTAATTCGCGCTTTTATAAGTTTGAGAGGACGTATTTCCACATCGCAAAATGTGTTTTAATCGTCTTACAAAGACGATATATGTAATGATTAAAGTCGTTATTGGAACTAAAAATAATGAAATAAACATGTCGATTACAATAGGTGTTGCGATTGCACTGCAAGTGCAACGCTTTTTGTAATCTGCACTAGCCAATTACAATAGGGGTTGAAATTACAATAGGGGTTGCAACATGGCTATGCGACGCCGGAATTTCTAAAATAAGATGGTTTTCCACTGTGTCGGACTACACTTTCCACCATTATTTTCCTATATTACAAATACTCTCCTATGTTGAAGCCCAAAATGTCCCAACTGCCCAAGATGTTCCAGATAGGCAGACACCGGCCCAAAATGTCCCATTTGCGACATTTTGGGCCGAGCACTGGCCCAAGATGTCCAAATTCTAAAAAGTATGTACCAATGCAGCTAAAAATGTCCCAACTGCTAACTAGAGCGTTGAAGTGTGTTTTGTTCAACGACACCACTAGTACGTATTGATTTATTAATCATCGGTTATTGGATGTCAAACATTTGGTAATTTTTACATTGGCAAAAAGGGATATTTTATATGCACCATCACACAGACAGGGTAGAACATACCAAAGCATTTGATATATCACTTGTGATATATGTGGGTGTATGTGTATATATTGATTGCATTAACTGGAATTCAGAAGTTAGAGGGCGATCACCTTATAAACAATGTGCAAAGCTGTTCGTCCTGTAATGCCTCCCCAAACCATAACAGACCCACCTCCAAAACGGTCATGCCGTCTAACGTTTACATCATGGAATCGTTCATTACGTCGACGCCACACTCAGCTGCGTCTGTCATGGAAGTCCAGTGTGAACTTGGATTCATCAGAAAACATGACATTACTCCATCGACAATTGTCCCAGCGCTCGTGCTCCCGACACCAATGACGTCTTTCACTAATGTGATGGTCGGTCAAACGTGGAATAACGCCGTGCATGCAAATTCCACCTGTGTAGCCCATTTCTAATCGTCTGACCACTCACTCTCACACCTGTAGCTGTGTGAAGCTGGTCTCTGATCTGAGTGGCGCTATGAGTACGATTTCTTAAGGCTGACGTACGGATGAAACGAACCTGATGAGCTGTTGTCGCCCTTGGTCGACCTGAGCGACGTCTGTCGTCCACATTATGTGTCTGACGGTATCGTGCCCATAAGCTGCTTATCACCGATTGTGACACGTTCAACGTTCGTGCCACAGCGGCCTGTTTCGTGCCAATATGTAACATGACAACGGCACGTGAACGCTCGTTATGTGGCAGTCGACGCATGTCAGAAATGTGTAATTTCAATACAAAACAATACAATCTACAGTCCAAAAGAGTATCGAAGAAATGGCTAGGAATTACCTGTTCACTTTAATGCATATCTCGCAGTGAACCCCCATGACGTTCATATGGACCACGTGCAAAACGCCTGCACGTGATTGTTGTGTTTGTGCGCTTTTTATGACAAGTATTGAATATTCTAACATGATTCATACTTCATTTCATCTTATGCAATCGCATTCTCCAGAATTATAAACGCGAAAAGCAATACCCCCTACCTTTTTGGATATATATATATATATACATATACTCAAACCTGTCTGTGCTTCACAGTTGGCTATAAATCAACTTGTGACATGTTGTCTTCTTCCAAAAAAATGCAAATGGAATGTATTAAATTAACAGTTCTCAACAAGGTTGTTTTCTTTTTCTATTTAATTATTTAATTCCTACTTCACGTTGTGTATTGTCATAGTAAGTGAATTTACAAATGTCAAGCGTAGCTTGCCTAGAGGCAATTAGATGCATTCCAGAGTCATACTTTCTTAACTGATACACAGTAGAGATGTCGGGACTGAATGGGTACTAATATTCCTGAACGTGTGAAGATCGGTTATTTGCTGCACTTATCGCTGCTGTTAAAATATCCCTTTTATATACTAGTAAACATTTAATATGACCGCTTAATACAGGTATTTTAGTGATTTGGGATCCAATTTAGGTGGCCGCTGACCGCATTAGACAGGTGATCGCTTATTACAGGTGCATTTACATTATAAATCGTTGACCGCTGATTACAGCTGGCTGCTAGGACAGGTTTGACTGTATATATAAATGCATAAAAGATATATAACTTGTACATATAAACCTTATTAAACAGAAATGTATATTTCTTACGTAATTACCTTGTGGGAGAATCATACGTATAATTATTTAGTCCCTGGACCAAATATTTTATAAATAAACGAAAAAACTGTTTTGGGGAAGGATCCTCCCAGAATGATTTTTCGTAGTGTACGAATCGTCCTGAGCCATAAGTAGCCGCATAAGTGGAATGAGATTTACGTTTTGAGAACAATGCCTGAAGTTTTAAATCGGCCAGAACTTCATTATAAATAGCAGCCAGCCTCGGTGGTGTCGTGGTTAAGCCATCAGACATAAGGCTGGTAGGTACTGGGTTCGCAGCCCGGTACCGGCTCCCACCCAGAGCGGGATTTAATGACTCAATGAGTAGGTGTAAGACCACTACACCATCTTCTCTCTCACTGAAATTTTGTGTATAGGTTTATAATGTTCTGGTACAAAAATGTTTTGACTTTCATGACAGTTTACCCATTTTTTACAGAGTTACGGCCTTTCCGAACTTAGGAGATTTGAAAATTTGCTTTCCAGGCTTTGTTTTTCAATGCCTGAAGATACTGAGATGGAATGTTATATATAGTTGTATCATGTATTGTTACAGATCAAGTTTGACGTCCATGACGATTTACCTTTTTTACAGAGTTATGACCCTTGAACTCAGCAGATATGAAAATGTGTTGGGCCCAGTAGGGAACATGCATTGAGTTAGCAGTAAACTCAGAATGCCTGTTGATCATTGGCTATTGGAAGTCAACGCGTATTAATTTTAAAATGTAGTCTTAGTAAAAACCTGTTGCATTTTTCCATTAGCTGCAAAGGGTATTTTATAACCACTTTCCCCTTAACAGAACAACACATACCATATATTTTTGTTAATCCAGTTGTAGTTGTAGGCTGGGACGCAGGAAGGGCGGGGAGGGGGGGGGGGGACAGAGCATGGTGTTTCATCCTACATCCAAACAATCTCAGAGAGTACTATTCTGACTGACCTAGATCCCGTCCCTTCTCAAACTATGAACGAATGAATGAATGAATGAATGTTTAACGACACCCCATCACGAAAAATACATCGGCTATTGGGTGACAAACTATAGTAAATGCAAACAGTAAGTGATGATCAACATCAATATAAAAAGTCAACAGCTAAATAAAAACACAGTGTAAAGAACTGTGCAAAAATACAAATATCTCAAGCAATGGAGACAACTCAATGCATGTACAATACTTAGTAAGAGTTGTCAGATATACGTGTGGGTCCATTCAAATTCACTCAGCATCGATTAGTCCTGAATCCTCAAGGCAGATCCACAGTGGCCCACCCAACCGTTTAGTTTCCAGATTAGCTGCCAATGATGGAAATATTCAATACGTTGTATGTGATAACCTCATCACTGTTTAGTTTCCAGATTAGCTGCCAATACTGGAAATATTCTATACGTCGTATGTGAAAACCTCATCACTGTACATTGTCTTTCCAAGACATGGAACTTCAATCTTTCTTGATTGTTGT
This sequence comes from Gigantopelta aegis, assembly GCF_016097555.1. NCBI lineage: Eukaryota > Metazoa > Mollusca > Gastropoda > Neomphalida > Peltospiridae > Gigantopelta > Gigantopelta aegis. Next base: position 17,394,570 of record NC_054701.1, on the reverse strand, counting down.
CAAGAGTGCTGACTTCTGCTACACATTTCCAAGACATGGAACTTCAATCTTTCTTGATTGTTGTCAAATGTGCTGACTTCTGCTATACATTTCCAAGACATGGAACTTCAATCTTTCTTGATTGTTGTCAAGTGTGCTGACTTCTGCTATACATTTCCAAGACATGGAACTTCAATCTTTCTTGATTCTTATCAAGTGTGCTGACTTCTGCTATACATTTCCAAGACACGGAACTTCCATCTTTCTTGAGTGTTGTCAAGTGTGTTGACTTATGCTATACATTTCCAAGACATGGAACTTCAATCTTTCTTGATTCTTATCAAGTGTGCTGACTTCTGCTATACATTTCCTTTCAGATTTGTTTATTAAAAACCTACCCAGCAAGAAATCATCAAGGGAAAGTAACTGCAGCCCATTGAGAATGCTTTGAGTATTGTGCAGAAGTGATTGTGTTTGGAGCATTCTCCTCTGCCCTTGGATTTCTGCTGCTAGGACTACAACTATTAGAAATAGCATCTTAAAGGGACATTCCTGAGTTTGCTGCATTGTAAGGTGTTTCCGACTAATAACATATTTCTACGATTAAACTTACATATTAAACATATTTTCTTGTTTCGAATAGCGGTGTCTGTATATTCAATGTGTTTCTGGTCGTCATAATATATGTAAGAAGCCCAAACTGAATTTTGTCTTCAAATAATTTCGTACGTACGAAAAAAATTATTTTAGGAAATAAAATGAAATGTAACCTAGTACGAATATTAGAACGACCAGAAACATATTTAATATACAGCCACTACTGCTTTATGCAAAACATATATTTGATATGCAATTAAAATCGTTGAAAAAGTCTCTGTTAGTCAATAACATCTTAAAAACTGCAACAAACTCAGGACTGTCCCTTTAAGGAATCTTATCATGTCACCTGACTTGGAAGTTGTCCTGGGGAGTGACATTATACCTGTACTCATTATTGTATAACAATAGGTCTTCATGTCACCTGACTTGGAAGTTGTCCTGGGGAGTGACATTATACCTGTACTCATTATTGTATAACAATAGGTCTTCATGTCACCTGACTTGGAAGTTGTCCTGGGGAGTGACATTATACCTGTACTCATTATTGTATAACAATAGGTCTTCATGTCACCTGACTTGGAAGTTGTCCTGGGGAGTGACATTATACCTGTACTCATTATTGTATAACACTAGGTCTTCATGTCACCTGACTTGGAAGTTGTCCTGGGGAGTGACATTATACCTGTACTCATTACTGTATAACAATAGGTCTTCATTATTTATCAACGGTTTCATAAAGTGCCAAAATTAACAGGATTATCATTTATTTGTTACATTAATTAAAAAACAACACCAAAAAAAAAGAAAAAAAAGTATATTCTAAATTGTCCTGGCATATAGCTACATACAATAAGAGAAACTAATGACCTTACGAATCTGAACAAGGCAAATTGTGTCCAGATGTCACGTGCGTTACACAATAAATTACGTGTGTTACCTTGGGTGTCACGTGTGTTACCATGGTTTATGGAAAAAAGTGTTAATCTTTTTTTTTTTTTATTCATCTCTTGAGCAAGAAGCCTTCACTAGATGCTAACAGAGAATCAAGCTTGACACCGGATTCTCTGTCAGATTTCTGCAGTAAAATAATCTTTTGTACTCTAAAAGTAACACACGTGACATTTGTACCGCCATCCCTGACAAAAGGCACAGTATCACTGAAATATGAAAATATAACGAACAGTTGTTTATACAGATTTGGAGACTGATATTTAGTCCATTGTTGAGCATCACTAATTTGGTTTAATTTCAAACATTTTGCTTTATATATGTTGATAGAGCTATCGTCTTTGCAATTTAGCATTTTCCCCGCCCACTCAAGATAATGCTAATTAGCTGAAATAGTGGGTAACAGGTTACATATATGAATTATGCAGTTCGGTTTAGTTATCTGGGACATTCGGCCTTGAAAACTAACAATAAACCACAATCAGAAAGTATGTTTTAGATTTTCACTCTGATGTTGATATTTTCGTGGAATTGCCCATATCCGTGTGTATGCTAATGCGAGTCTCTCTACGGTTCTCGCCCTCCTCCCCCCCCCCCCCCCCCTCTCTCTCTCTCTCTCTCTCTCTCTCTCTCTCTCTCTCTCTGTCTCTCGCTCTCTCTCATCTCCTTCCCCCCTCTCTCTCCCTTCCTCCCCTCCCCCTCTCCCCCCTCTCTCTCTCTCGCTCTCTCTCATCTCCTTCCCCCCTCTCTCTCCCTTCCTCCCCTCCCCTCATCCCCCTCTCCTCTCTCTCTCTCTCTCTCTCTCTCTCTCTCTCTCTCTCTCTCTCTCTCTCTCTCTCTCTCTCTCTCTCTCTCTCTCTCTCTCTCTCCCCCCCTATATAGGTGTTTGTGTTAGTGTGTCTTACTTCACTCACCTCCTATGTAGCGGGTGTTGCAACTTGTGTAGAGACTTAGAGCAGCTTGCAGAATGGTACATACACTATTCACTGTCACAATGAATCTAAAGTCTAGGTCAGGTCAACCTTGTGATTAACAGATTACACTCAGGTCACAAATGTCGATCGCGTGACGCGTTAAAACTGAAAATGGCGTGCCTAATTTTGTCGGTACGTATTAACTGTATTAGTAGTTAATACATTCCTGTCCAGGCCTTTACCTGTCGCACATCAGGGGACGGGGGGTGGGAGGGGGAGAGGAGGGTTCTCATGCACTTCTGTAAATAAAGTAATAATAAAAAGAATGGAAGAAAAAGAAAAGAAATACGATTCACAAAATGATTACCCTACCCCAGCCACAGAAACAAGCGAGGTTCAACTATTATTAGCAATGGGAATTGGTTTGGTACACTGGAACCTCCAATACACCTCATATATACGAGGCAGTGTTTTATAACAAGATCGCACATTTGATGCAGGACAAATTCGAAGGTATGTTCACTTTTATTTTAAAATAATCACGAAATCAAAGAAAGCTTGTTTTGTTTAACGACACCACTAAAGAGCATTGATTTATTAATCATTGCTGATTGGTTGTAAAACATTTGTTAATTTTGACATATAGTCTTAGAGAGGACCAACCGCAAGGTGCATTTTATAGGCACCATCCCTCGCGCAGGATAGCACATACCACAGCCTTTGATACAAAAGGTCATGATTTACTGGCTGGAAAAAGAAATACCCCAATGATCCCACCGACGGGGATCGATTCCAGATCGACTGCGCATCAGACGAGCGGTCTACCACTGGGCTACGCCCCCTATGTAATCCGTTCTGTTATCTGCTGAAGATTGCTTCGCTGTTTAAAATCAAGTAGGTGTGTAGGTCACCACACGGGGTACAGTACACGTGTTGATCTCCAGTTGTCGATATCTTATCGCACAATAGTTGCTGTACAAACATGACCAGCATTTAATAACCAGGGCCGTAGCTAGCGTAGGGGGGGGGGGGGGGGGGGGGCAAAGGGGGCAGGTGCCCCCACAGAAAAAAATCCGGAAACATTTTAGGAACTTAAAGAATATTCTCTTCTTAACCTTTAAGGAGTTAGACTATTAACTACTCAGTCCCCTCCCCTCCCGCAAAAAAAACACACACAAAAACAAAAAACCCCAAAACAACAACAATCCTAGCTACGGCCCTGATAAGTATTGCATCTTAGGAAGAAATGGAGCCAGGATTTTGTAAGGGGGCGGTGGAGGGAGGGTCAAATTTATGTCGGCGTTAGTGGTCGTTAGCTACTATTTTAAATCCAGTGGTTCCAAAACGTATCTGACGAGCCCAGTTGTGTCGAATACAGTGTCAGACAACGATTAGTCGGCGATATCAAACGGGCTCTCCTAACGTATCTAACGAGTCTAGTTGTGTAGTGTATTTTATTTATTACCCAAGCGGGCTCTCCTAACCAGGGATATAAAAATCATAATTTCTTATATCATGCTCTTGTTTAACTGGTCACTTGATTAGTCGGTGATATCAAACATGTATTCAAGCTGGATTAATAAACAGAATATCAAACTCGCTATTATGTATTATCAAGTTTATCGTTTAAAGTTTGGTTTGTTTAAAGACACCACTGGAGCACATAGATTTATTAATCATCGGCTACCGGATGTCAAACATTTGATAATTCTGACAGGTAGTCTCAGAGAGGAAACCGGCTACATTTTCCATTAGCAAGGGATCTTTTATATGCACCATCCCACAGACAGGATAGCACATACCACGGCCTTTAATATACCAGTCGTGGCGCACTGGCTGGGACGAGAAATAGTCTAATGGGCCCACCAACGGGGATTGATCCCAAACCGACCACGCATCAGGCCTGGTCGCGTTGTCATTTTACTTCCGGGCGATGCTGACATCACATGACAGAGAGTCGGACGGGCGTCTTAAATCTGCCCACAGTGTTGGAGTCTTACTTCCGGAGAGTCAAACGGGCGTCTTAAATCTGCCCACTGTCTCAGTGTTGGAGTCTTACTTCCGGGCGATGCTGACATCAGATATGACAGAGAGTCGGACGGGCGTCTTAAATCTGCCCACTGTCTCAGTGTTGGAGTCTTACTTCCGGGCGATGCTGACATCAGATATGACAGAGAGTCGGACGGGCCTCTTAAATCTGCCCACTGTCTCAGTGTTGGAGTCTTACTTCCGGGCGATGCTGACATCAGATATGACAGAGAGTCGGACGGGCGTCTTAAATCTGTCCACTGTCTCAGTGTTGGAGTCTTACTTCCGGGCGATGCTGACATCAGATATGACAGAGAGTCGGACGGGCCTCTTAAATCTGCCCACTGTCTCAGTGTTGGAGTCTTACTTCCGGGCGATGCTGACATCAGATATGACAGAGAGTCGGACGGGCGTCTTAAATCTGCCCACTGTCTCAGTGTTGGAGTCTTACTTCCGGGCGATGCTGACATCAGATATGACAGAGAGTCGGACGGGCCTCTTAAATCTGCCCACTGTCTCAGTGTTGGAGTCTTACTTCCGGGCGATGCTGACATCAGATATGACAGAGAGTCGGACGGGCGTCTTAAATCTGCCCACTGTCTCAGTGTTGGAGTCTTACTTCCGGGCGATGCTGACATCAGATATGACAGAGAGTCGGACGGGCGTCTTAAATCTGGCCACTGTCTCAGTGTTGGAGTTTTACTTCCGGGCGATGCTGACATCAGATATGACAGAGAGTCGGACGGGTGTCATAAATCTGCCCACTGTCTCAGTGTTGGTGTTCCTTCCTTGTAAGGTCTTTAGGGTTTATGCTCCCCATCATTATCAAGTACTGTGAATATCCATTTATTATAATTTGCTGTTTCTATTATAAAGCTTATAAGTTGTATAACTTAAAGCAATAAAGACCTTGACTTCAAAATATTACCAGCAACGTGGTGAGTTTGGTTAGAAAATCTGTAGCGAAATTGAACTTTGAGTTAGCCAAACAAAATATTAAAACATTAAATCTTTTTAAAGAAAGGTATTTTTATTATTATTATTATTATTATTATTATTATTTTGGTAATTCAATGAAATATGTTCGCAGGAATCAACTTTATTTCTTATTTGTCGAGTTTATTAATAACAGCTTAAAGACAGGGTTGCGAGTCACGTGACATACTAAAAGGTCAGCAGAATTCGTCTTGATTGGCAAGTCCTTTGTTCAATCAGCTACATGACATTGCACTTGTTATTGATATTTTGACGTGTAGTTGAATTATGGGTACGCAGTTATAGATCACCGTGTTTTAACATAGCTTACTAATGCAAAATACAAACACAACTGCACTTTCGATACACTCACTTTTTTGTTTTCACCATCAACGTATATCATGACACACGTCTTGGCATTGTTTATCGTGATGTTAACGCGGATGAATCTTGTCAGTGTCCTTTTGTTTATCTTCTGGGATTAGCGGTCATTTCGAAGAGAGGTAGTTAAGCCACTGGAGATAAGGCTAGTAGGTACAGGGTTCGCAGCCCGGTACCAGTTCCAACCCAGAGCGAGTTGTAACGACTCCATAACTAGGTGTAACAGCACTACACCCTCTTCTCTCTCACTAACAACAACTAACCACTACTCCACTGTCCTCGACAGACAGCCCAGAAAGCTGAGGTGTGTACCCAGGACAGCTTGCTTGAACCTTAATTGGGTATACACATGAAACTGAGTTGAAATGAATGAATGAACGAAATAATTAATTAATTAATTAAAGAAAACAAAAGCCGACTACGTTGTTTTGGATACTGACAACGAATTGTCGACAACCGTTCATACACGGACGTTGCACCCACACCACTCCACCCTCAGCACCCCGACGTCCGTCTTCTGTCAAGTTTTCTTTTGAAGTATTGAGTTCCTTGGTCTAGTGGATAAGCTGCTGAACAATCAAGCTGATGACAAATTCCACTCACGTTTTTTCACCATCAACGTATATCATGACACACGTCTTGACATTGTTTATCGTGGTGTTAACGCGGATGAATCTTGTCAGTGTCCTTTTGTTGATCTGGGATTAGTGGCCATTTCAAAACGAAAAAAAAGGTGCCCTCGTTTAAGAGTGACAGTGCTTCGTGTTTTATACTGGCAACACATTTTCAACAATCTCTCTCTCTCTCTCTCTCTCTCTCTCTCTCTCTCTCTCTCTCTCTCTCTCTCTCTCTCTCTCTCTCTCTCTCTGTTTGGTATATCAAACGCCGTGGTATGTACTATCCTGTCTTCCTTTCCTAGACTATATGTTAAAATTACGAAATGTTTGACATCCAATAGTCAATAACATAGGGTCAGGATTTAGTCAGAAAACACCGACTTACACGAACGCACAAATTAAAACGAATTATTGAGACACGTCCATAAAAAGGACAATCTGACACTTGAGCGTGACCGGCCTCGGTGGTGTCGTGGTTAAGCCATTCGTCATAACGCTGATAGATACACGGTTCGCAGCCCGGTACCGGCTCTCACCCAGAGCGAGTTAAACGACGTAAGACCACTACACTCTCTTCTCTCTCACTAACCACTAACAACTAACCCATTGTTACCCCTTGACACTAATAAGGTCTCACTACACAGATGACTTCCGGGTGAGAGTTCATTCATCATGGTCCACTATAGTTCCTAATTGTGACACATGTTATGGTTCACATATTCACTTCTAGGAAATGGTGAAGAATTAAAACAATATGTATGTTTAATGGTAAGCCTTCTGGCTGTATTTTGCCCATGTTATTTTGTAATATTGTGCATCGACCTTTTGGGACATGGGTATATAGCGCAAGTGACAGCCGGAGTGAATCGGTTAATGAACCACCTGTTGGGACCGGTACTACAGCCAGATGCAGTCATATAGCAAAAAACTGAGACGGAAAGGTTCTCAATTTTGGAGTGAAAATAAATGCTTATATAATGTATGTTCGCAATGGTGTATGTTGTTAGTGCCAATGAGAACCCGTTCTATGGGCAATCTTCGCTTGAAGTTGGGCAGTTTAACATGGGTTTCAATGGCAGATGACATCTGTGTAGTGAGACCATAATGTAAAACATGAAATTACTGTTTATCCCAAAAAATATAAGTTTAGCAAGCCAAAATGAAAATGTACTAGTGTAGCATCCTTATAAAAGGTAATTACATCGATGTGGATTTGAGCCAAGCGTATGGGGGCCCTATTTGGGTAAATATTGCAAACATGTCAATTTTATTTATTTTTATCATTTTTCTTTTTATTTTCTTTATATTTTTTAGGGGTGTGTGTGTCAAAATGTATATTCTAGTGTTCTTACATGTAATAAATAAATTGATCTGAGTGTCTAACACTGAGTTTCTCATTGTAAAAGGTCAAAATTCAAGGTCACAAGGTCAATATCTAAATTCACCCTAATTTCTGTGATTTTGTGCATAATGAATTTTTTCGAATGTACAGTCATAATGACAAACAGTTTTGATGGTATTGTGAATATATAACATAGTATTCTACTGTGAAAGTAGAATTTGTATCTGCCATTAATAATATGTGGATCTTCATGCTGAAATATACAGAAAAAAACAGGATATCAACACTTCATTATGAAACAATTGTTGCCCATAGCAACAATTGATGGAAACTAATATTTCTAATGAACTAACTAGATAATTAGCTTCTTTGTATGTTCCCCATATCAGAACTACCAACAAGGTCATACATAACCATATAGTGGCTGCTTGTTTGATGGCCATCTATTGTGTGGATGACCAAGGAGTAACAATGTGATATGAAGTTTTATTGGATGATATAGTGCATCTATCTTTTGGTGTATTGGTTAGAGTTCATAAGTTACACGGCTCTAGTATAGCTTTTCATGGTGTAAATGACCCAAATTATCAAACTGACTTCAAACCAAGTTTGACAAAATCGGTCACTAGACTTTAAGGTCTCACTACACAGATGACTTCCGGGTGAGAGTTCATTCATCATGGTCCACTATAGTTCCTAATTGTGACACATGTTATGGTTCACATATTCACTTCTAGGAAATGGTGAAGAATTAAAACAATATGTATGTTTAATGGTAAGCCTTCTGGCTGTATTTTGCCCATGTTATTTTGTAATATTGTGCATCGACCTTTTGGGACATGGGTATATAGCGCAAGTGACAGCCGGAGTGAATCGGTTAATGAACCACCTGTTGGGACCGGTACTACAGCCAGATGCAGTCATATAGCAAAAAACTGAGACGGAAAGGTTCTCAATTTTGGAGTGAAAATAAATGCTTATATAATGTATGTTCGCAATGGTGTATGTTGTTAGTGCCAATGAGAACCCGTTCTATGGGCAATCTTCGCTTGAAGTTGGGCAGTTTAACATGGGTTTCAATGGCAGATGACATCTGTGTAGTGAGACCTAAGCCATTCGTCATAACGCTGATAGATACACGGTTCGCAGCCCGGTACCGGCTCTCACCCAGAGCGAGTTAAACGACGTAAGACCACTACACTCTCTTCTCTCTCACTAACCACTAACAACTAACCCATTGTTACCCCTTGACACTAATGGAAAAATGTAGCTGGTTTCTTCTCTAAGACTATATGTCGAAATTACAAAATGTTTTGACTTCCAATAGCCGATGAAAGTTGGACATCTATAATACAAATATATATTTAAACGAGAACAGAGAAAATAACGAAAGAGAAGGAAGAGAATGAGAAGAAAGATTTGGTTTTGGTGTCATTTTGTTTATTTTGTTTTGTTTTGTTTTGATTTGATTTGCTTGGCTACTCGGTGGGCTCTTTGGGTTATTTCCCGTTCCAGCCAGTGCTCCACAGCTGGTGTAGCAAAGCACGTGGTATGTACTATCCTGTCTGGTAATAAAACAAATAGTTGGCCAAATGGGTATGCGGGTAGACTTTTCATTCATGTCATTATAGTTATTGTCGTGTTTATATTCAATTACGGTTCAAGCACGTTGTCCTGGGCACACACCTCGGCTATCTGGACTGGCTGTCCAAGACAGAGGGTCAGCGATTACTAGTAGTTGGATTAGTTGTTAGTGAGAGAAAAAGATGGTCAGGTGGCCTTACACCTACCCACCGAGTCGTTAAACTTGCTCCGAGTGAGACCCGGCATCGAGGTTGGTGGTGGTGGTGGTGGGGGGGGGGGGGGGGGGGGGGGGACCATTTCATTCATTTCAACTTATATCTCAATTAAAGGCACACACACCTCAGGGGTTGCAACTCGAAGCAGTCGTAAATATTTTGGTGTTACGTGTTCGCAACGACAGCACTTCGACAATCATAGGAACATATTATTAGTATAACCCGAAAAACACGTAGCTTTGTCGAAAAGCTATAGGAACACGACTGTAACTCGAAAGACTTGTACACTTACAACAAGGGGATTCCCTTGTTTCCAACGATTAAAAAAAAAAAAATTGATAATATTAATATTTAATATTAATATTAATATTAATATTAATAATAATAATAATAAATTAATTAATTAATTAATATAGTAGTTGCGAAACTATGTCTGGAGAATAAAATAGTTTGTTTTTGTTTAACTACATCATTAGAGCACATTGATTAATTAATCATCGGCACAGAAAAGGGGACTTATGGTCAAATTCGACCCGGACGAGTACCCGACACTTACACTAAAGTACTGTCGGAAATAGAATCAAAATGTGTTATAGTCTGTTCCAATAAAGGTCACAAATCTCCTGTTTACTGACATCTTTATTTCAAGAGTAAACACCACCGTGTACATCAATGAGAGCCCAAACAACTAAATGCTAAATTAGGTAGAGTATCATTAAATAGATATTTACTTGTCAGTTTAAAGCCGCACACCCTAGTTCCATCCAGCGAAAATAAATTATAATTTGGTTAATCTACAAACCTGTAACACACTTAGATCACGTTTTTATCAAATGGAGTGAAAAAGCAGGTTTTATATCGATACATACCATGGGAATCCCCATGTCCCAATTGCTTGAAATAATTTTGAAAGTTTGTATTCTGATGTCACCGGTAGATGTCGCTCGAAGCAAAACAATGCCTACGTCACGACAAATTTCACAAACTTGGGGTGCGTTCTTTTCACCTCTCCTGGACATGTTCCAACTGTTCTGTCCTGGTTGTATCCCCTCTCCAGATATCGTAGGACTTAGCAAAATTATTGGTTTTAAGGGTTTGTAACGTTTTGTATTGTGATACTTACTTGTCTGAACTTTATTGTTACTGAAAATGTTCACGAACTGTGAAGAAAAATCTCACAAATGAACAACAACAAATCGGATGTTTATTGCGCGAACCGTGCACGAGAAAACAAACCGAACCAAAATGATAACGGTCACGTGGTATACCAACGTCTGTGACATTGAAATGGAAATATCCCGTCTAAAAATAGATTAGACCTTGTCTGCTCAACGGTTTTTTCTCAAACGTGCGACCGTTTTTCAGAAATACGAAAAATGCATTTTGTGGTATTACAAACACCACGATTACCAGGATTACCAAAAAACACTTCAGGTGAATGGAAATGTATATTCTAAATAATAAACGGTAAGTAAAGTGCAATTTTATTTGTGAAAAAATGGGTTTAATAGCGAAAAACAACGCCGTAATGGTTAAAAACTAGCCGTAACTAGGGTGTGTCCCTTTAATATGAAAGAAATAATTGACGAAAATCATTTGCATTCTATTTCCGACACTACTTTAGATGACAATGAGACTAAGGAATATAGTAAAATAGTTTGTGTGTGTGTATGTCTGAGAGAGAGAGAGAGAGAGAGAGAGAGGAGAGAGAGAGAGAGAGAGAGAGAGACAGTGTGTGTTTCCAACTGCTGTTGACTTTTCACTAGTTTATTGGGCTAAGCAATCTAAAACAAAATAATCAGCAAAATAAAAATAACAATATAAAAAAAACACACAAAACGAACAAAAACAAGGCAAACAAAACCCATATATTATGACACACATTTATTGTTCTTAAAATAACCATAATTACGACATATAAGAATTACTGTATCATTAATACATTATATATATCGTCAACGTCCCTAACTGCGTTATGCTTCCAACTCCGTTCGGTGTGTTTTCTCGTGCACGATTCGTGCAATCAACATCCGGTTTGTTGTCGTCTACTTATCGTTCATTTGTAAGGTTTTTCTTCACAGTTCGTTAACATTTCCATTAACAATAAAGTTCAGACAAGTAAGTATCTCAATACAAAACTCATAACTTTACAAACCTTTAAAACCATTTACTTTTCAAAGTATTTCGTTTATTCCATAAAATTACTGATATCGGGTCCACATGACTCGTAGAAATTGACTTAACATGGAATATGATGAATTATCATATGGTGCGTGTCACGTGACCTCACATGTGCCATTTATTTTTCGTGCTTTTTAAGCCATCTGTTGTTAGAATTTGTTTTCAATTATTATATTCGATCTGCAAAAGGTATGCTTCATGTGTGTGCCTCTACTTTAGTGATAATCCATTCATAACAATTGTAAATAATTTCGAGTGTATATATTGTGTTAATTAAGAATCAATTCATTAAAAAAAAAAGTAATATTTTACAAACCTTTCACTGCTATGAGCGTAATGCTTATCAATATTGACATCCCGGTAGTGTTAGCGATAGGTGTTGGTAAAACGCGGACCGGGCCAGAATGCTTGACAAACTGAACTTTTTCCTTTTAAAAAAAAAATCAAGCAAAGTGCTCGTCAACTATGCATAGTTAAAACACATATATTTTCCATGTAGTGGCCTTAAAATGGAAAACGACGAACCGCATATGCGCGGACGATAATTTTTGCAAATGCATGCGTCTGAACGCAGTTAGAAACGTTGCACTCTTTCCTCTTTACTGGAGGGTGCTTCACTTTTGTTTACTAGAATGGATTTGTTTTACGACCACATTGTTGATTACTCAGGTTAATTGATTGGAATCTATTTTGTTTCACGCATCGTTTCACGAATCGTAGCCGAAAAATGTAAAATAGTATTTCCGTAAATATCGTATTCGTGTTTTTGTCGTTAGGTGAACGCAGCATGGGACGTTGATTGTATATGAAAAATGCACAAGGTAAAATATAAACATAAAACAACATGTGTACAATCTTTAAATTTAAACATTACACGCACGCATAACAAAATTTACAAATTACAGTAACCAATACGTCATAGCGGTTGCCCAAATGCACGGACTAATTGTTGCTTCAATGTAAAGTTGTGGTGTACATCAGCTAATACCATTAATTAATGAACATAATTATTAGCGCATCATACACTGTAACATCAGTGACGTAAGTGGGGGCACGCCACCCCCACCCCCCCCCCCCATCAAACTTTTTTTCAACTGTATTTGATTTTATAAAATCATACATAAAATATGGTCCCCTCCCACACACATCCCACCCCCACTATATCATCCTGGCTACGTCAGTGTGTATCATTGACGTTACGTGTGTTAAAATCGTTTCAAGGAATGCCCCAACATTTTTCAACAATTCCATTTAGTTTTGTTTTTGTTTGCTTGTTTCTTTGTTTGTTTGTTTTGTGTGTTTGGTTTTTGGGTTTTTTTTTGTTTGTTTCTTTGTTTGTTGTTGTTGTTTGTTTGGGGTGTTTTGGGGGTGTTTTTTTGGGGGGTGGGGTGGGGGGTGGTTAAACAAATGCAAGAACCTATACGTGCGGTGTCTTTGATGCAATGGTTATTACAACAAAACAGGTAAATATCGTGCACAAATGTATAGTGATGTGAGACCTTTCCCCGCGCATTGTTATTAGGAATGGCAAAACAATCCTCTGTGCATATATCCAAGAAGGAGCACTTTAAACTTTATATTATCAATGTATAGGTGTATGTGTGTGCGTGCGTACGATTGTGTGTGCATGTTTGTCCGTGTGCTTGTGCGTGCGTATATGTGTGTGCGCGTGCACTCGTACATGCATATGTATCTCTGCATCTAAGCTTTACCAACAGCGCTAACAAAAGACATTTAACTGACTACTGCGCAGGAGGGGGACATTATACCAACACAACTACACCATCAAGCCAATGCATGTCCCGGGCCACAAACTGTAACATTTACATGTAAAGCAACCAATACTGAATGGGGTGGAACCACGGAACATTTATACACAGGGGTCGAAATTGGCTGAAATTGCTGGAAGTCCGACCAGCTACTACTAGGAAGATGACTCCATACTAACACTACTCTACTATATATGTGTATGATTTATAAGAATCCAATGCTCTACTAGCTGGACTGTTAGAGAAAGTCTCACCAGCTACTACTAGGAAGATGACTCCATACTAACACTACTCTACTATAACATAATCTCCAACTACAGGTTGTCATACTAAGAACATCAAACCAGGGATCTGTCCTTCATCCACATCTGTATATCGGTTTAGTTTGTTACTGTGTTTGGATTTCTGGCAGTTGAAGAACGAGCACACAAACGACCCGTCCTGTACTGTAGATCTGTCCGACTTCCCATAGAGTGACTTAGGTCCATTGATGTTAACAAGCAGATTGTACTTCTTGTCTTTACTCAGTTTTAGGGGTCGCGGAAACTCCACGTCATATGTTGTCGTCCCAGCTGCGACTGAGACTGACTTTGTCACTGATGAACCTTCGATTACGTCGTCTGTTGTCGGGTCTGTTATAAAAGCTCTGGCGTCATAATGTGCAGTGGGTCTGTCATAGGGACCATACAACTGGAATCCTTGTAGTGATGCGTTTTGGTTTACAGAAAACATAATTCCATGATCTGCACCACTAGAACATGAGCAACCAAAACCACAGAGTCCGGCTAAGCGCTGTATTATAATTTTCTCTTGACGAATAATACCCGTGCGTTTGTTGGCGTTAAATGGTGAAACGTTTTCATTAGGACATATCCAGTGTGTTAAGATCTTGACTTTTTCTGCATCAGTCAGCAAGTTAGTTGGTACTACATTTTTCGCGAAATACTTCTGGTCAAGTAAGGGAAACCGCACGTGCTTTATGACTTCCCCAATCACTTGTCGTCTGTTTTCGTCAGTTACATCTTTGTTCTGTTTCCTGCATGCGCTCTCACTCCACGCCACAACAGCTTCAAAGACAGCTTGTTCATCGACCTCCAGTTCTTCCGCTTGTATGATCTTAACCAAGCATTCGTGACAAAGGTCGGTAACTCCAGATGATTTTAGAGCACCATATCCATTTTCCAAAATAAAAGACAGAGCTTTTTCTTTCAATTCCTGTTCATCAAACACGTGGGCCTGTTCCAGTATCACGCAGGCGTTGTCTGGCGTCATCGATGACGACAAATACGCCAGGCACTTCTGCTCCAGGGTTTTGACGTCATACTTCTTTGAAACGTACAGCAAACCCATTACACTGGCACCATCCATTGTGACGTCATCTGTGTAGAGGTACCTGTGAAATAGTAATAAATATACAGAACTTCACAAACGTTGTTTTCGTTTCCTATTTATTGCACGAGGTTATTTTGCGCAAGAATATATACCACGAAACCACGAAGCGGTGGAGTGGCATGTTCTTTCACAAAATAAACGAGTGCAATAAATAGGAAGCGAAAACGATGTATGTGAAGTTCTGTATTCATTATATACCTTCTTTCATCGTTTACAAAAACAGTTTTTAATTTAACGTCGTAACAACACTTTGTTAAATCTATTATCAAAATTCCTTTCATGGATTTACTAAACGTTAAAAATTTTACTCTGCGGCATCCATGTGTAATGTTTCAAATAAGAAGTGACGTAATTTGTCAATTATATATGACGTCAGTAAATAAAAGGCGCTAATTACAATAAAAATGAACAGAGAATTTCCCATTTAAAAGTTCCAGTCCAGATCGCACATAATAAAACGTGTCCTTATCTCACTTTAAAGCTGCAGTTCCTAGGATATTTTTCATTTAAATATTTAGAATAAATGATCCAGTTCCGTTTGGTACATATAAGGCCCACTACAGCGCTATCGTTTCGCAGCACTCACTCATCTACATTATCTATGGCAAATACAAGCACAATGGCCAGCTGAGTTTAAATTCAGTTAGCGGGGCGCCAATCCAAATGGGACTTTACGACAGACAGACAAACAGACATTTTATTATGCGACTTGCCTAGGCTCTGAGCTTCTCGCGTGCTATTGAAAACATGTAACTATATCGATTGTGAGTTAGTCTATTAATTCGAAACCTTTTATTCTGGGCATAACCACTTACCAGGATAATGGGGGGGGGGGGGGGGGGGGGTACGGGAAATTTCGGGACTGGCCAGCTGTTGAGATAAGCGTCACATGTAAAAGGGTGTCGACAAGTATGTAACGCTCTGGGGGAGGGAGGAAATGGGGGTGGTTCGATTCGGGAAACATTGTCAAGACCGTAAGTTATTTTTTTATATATCATTTTTACCTAAAAAAACAACAACCTTCTTTTGTTCTATGCATTATATTTATTTATTATTGAGCGTATATTTTTGACGACCACTGATATTGAACACATTTAACTATCTCGATTGTGGGGTAGTCTCGTAACTCCAAAATTGATATCCTATGTATAACACCTTACCAGAGATGGGTGTGTGGTGTGTGGTGGGGGTGTACCTTGAAATTTCGACAGTGGCCAGTTGATGACATAAACGGCACATAAAAATGTACCAACAATTACGTAATGCTGGGGGGGGGGGGGGGGGTTGATTCACGAAACACTATCAAGGAAAGAAGAAAATGGGTTATATGGCGTCGGACATATGTTTAAGGACCACACATATATTGAGGGAGGAAACCCGCTGTCGCCACTTCATGGGCTACGCCTTTCGATTAGCAGCAAGGGATCTTTTATATGTACCATCCCGTAGACAGGATAGCACATACCACGACCTTTGATGTACCAGTCATGGTGCACTGGCTGCAGCGAGAAATAGCCCACTGGGTCCGCCGACGAGGATCGATCCCAAACCGACCGCGCACCAAGCGAGCACTTTACCACTGGGTAACGTCTCGCCCCTGAAACACTATCAAGACCATATGCTATTTTCATTCACCACTTTGACCTATAAACATTGTTTCCGACACTATCCAGTAAAACAGGTGGAACCTATTTCTTTTCTATGCATTATTTATTTATTTATTTATTTATTTGTTTATTATTGTGCGTATACTTTTGACGAGTGGGCGGGATTTAGCTAAGTATTTTGACTGCTCGCTTCATGTGCTTGCGTCGCAGGATCGAACCACCTCGGTGGATCCATTCAACTGATTAGGTTTTTATCGTTCCAACCTGTGCATAACTACTGGTCAAAGGCCGTGGTATGTGTTTTCGTGTCTGTGGGAAAGTCCATATAAAAGATCCCTTTCTGTATTAGGAAAAATGTAGCGGGTTTCCTCGGATGACTACGTTTCAGAATTACTAAATGTTTGACATCCATGAGCCGATGATTAATTAATCAATGTGCTCTAGTGGTGTCGTTAAACAAAACAAACAAACAAACTTTTTGATGATCACTGTTTATATCGAACACACACGGGTTTTTTAATAATGTATTTGAGTTAGGAGTTTAGGAGATTTTTGTTTTAAGATGAATGAAGAAGAAGACTAGCAAGAAGAAGAGAAAAAGAAAGCGAAAGTTGCAGCTTGTTTTGTGAACTGACTATATAGTCTCAGAGGAAACACGTCACGTTTTTTGTTTATTAGTAGCAAGGACTATTTCTATATGCACAATCTCACAAACAGGGTAGCAGATACCACGACCTTTGATATATCAGTCGTGGGGCACTGGCTGGAACAATGGAGCCACTGACGGGGATTGATCCTAGGACGACTGCCCATAACCGAGCTCCTTACCACTGGGCTGAAAGCGGAGTGAGTGAGGGGGTGGGGGAGGCACAGGCGTCGGGCGTTGCCAGAAAATACAGAAGAAGTGGAAAATGATTATTTTGTCTTTCAGTTGTCGGAAGCCAGTGAATATTCTGACGACATCAGCTTGTGAGCTTGGACAATGTTCCCACTTGATACAACCATCAACAACAACAACACTACCACCGCCACCATAACCATTAATAGCATTCTTAGTAATAGTAGTAGCAGCAGTAATAGTGCTATAGCTTAACAGCAGCAAATTCAAGAAACATGACCAAGATCTGATATACAAAGCACATCATAGTTGTGTGTTCTTCATGCTAATCTAGCTTACTAACACGATAATTACTGTAATTAATACAATGTTAAAATTTCTTATCCCACACAGTGATCCCTTCTCCAGCTATCCCAGTCCCTAAATAATTACTCTGACGCATGTCAATAACACTTCAAGACTCATAACATACTTCTTAGATGTATGATCCGTGTTTTATGAACATAAAATCAACATACCTTAGAAACTGTTCAAATATGTCGTGTTCTACTTCCGGAATGACGACCTCATCCTGCTCTGCCAATGGTCCGTAGAACATGGCCTCGAACACGCCACTGCGGATACTGACAATCAGTCTGTGAGCCTGGACGCACTTCTGTTCTCTTCCCACCTTGAATGTTACGTCAGTGAACATTTTATTTTCAAGAGAATGTCTCAGACATTCTGAAAGAGATTTTCTGCTCTGCCAGCTGTCAAGACCAGTCCGACTACTTGATTTGCATGTCGCCATCTTGTCACTGAAAATATACATAAAATAGCTTAATTTTTCTCTTTGTTTTATAATAGATGTGGTACAGGCATCAATAGGAACCATGCACGGGACTGGGAATAGCTTCATGTCTAGTTGTAAACACTCTTTAATATGTTCTGAAGAGACTACCATGAGTGTTCTGCATTATAAGATGTCTTCGACTAACACAATGTTGTAACGACTGGTATTGCACATTAAATATAGTTTGTTCTTTAGAATATCAGTGTCTGTATAGTCAACGTGTTTCTCACCGTCACAATATTTGTAACCAAACTGGATTTCGAATCCAAATATTTTCGAAAACTCAGGATTGTCCCTTTAATATTTGTTACTTATTTAATAAAACAACCCTAAAACAGCTTTAAAAATAAAACAGGGTAGTCCCTTTATTTAATGGTTATGTTAAAATTTATTTCATAAAATACCTCCAACAAAACAAAAAAAGACCCTAAAAACCAAAAACCGCATGCACGCACACGCACGCACAGACACACTGAGAAAGACGCGAACACAAACACAAACATAATACAGTCACACATGCACACACACGAGCAAAAAAAACCCAAACTCAATACAGACGCACATGCATACACACACCACTGACGTACACATAATCCAGTAGCAGCAGTGATGGTTGATATACATACATACATAAATACATACATTCATTCATACATTTTCATTCATACATTCATTCATACATTCATTCATATACACATACATTCATACATGCATACGAGTGTGCGTGCATGTGTGGATGTCCCTCCCCCCTC
This sequence comes from Gigantopelta aegis, assembly GCF_016097555.1. Classification (NCBI taxonomy): domain Eukaryota; kingdom Metazoa; phylum Mollusca; class Gastropoda; order Neomphalida; family Peltospiridae; genus Gigantopelta; species Gigantopelta aegis. The sequence goes on along the minus strand of NC_054701.1, from coordinate 17,375,616 downwards.
CCCACACACACACACATACATACACTTGGCATCTTCCTACGCCACCGTACACACACACACCAACAATTAAGAAAAACAACAAAACATAAACAAAAACAAAATAGCAAAACCAACCACGAACTAGACAAAACAATAATCATCATTAATGACAGTGCGGCGTACACAATGCACGTGGATACATGTAGTATAGCACGGTGTGGCGTACACAATGCACGTGGATACATGTAGTATAGCACGGTGTGGCGTACACAATGCACGTGGATACATGTAGTATAGCACGGTGTGGCGTACACAATGTGTGTGTAGTATAGCGTACACAAATGCACGTGGATACATGTAGTATAGCACGGTGTGGCGTACACAATGCACGTGGATACATGTAGTATAGCACGGTGTGGCGTACACAATGCACGTGGATACATGTAGTATAGCACAGTGTGGCGTACACAATGCACGTGGATACATGTAGTATAGCACAGTGTGGCGTACACAATGCACGTGGATACATGTAGTATAGCACAGTGTGGCGTAGACAATGCCCGTGAATATATGTAGTATAGTACAGTGTGGTGTACACAATGCACGTGTAGTATAGCACAGTGTGGTGTACACAATGCACGTGAATATATGTAGTATAGTACAGTGTGGGGTACACAATGCCCGTGAATATATGTAGTATAGTACAGTGTGGTGTACACAATGCACGTGTAGTATAGTACAGTGCGGCGTACACAGTGCACGTGAATATATGTAGTATAGTTCAGTGTGGCGTACACAATGCACGTGAATATATGTAGTATAGTACAGTGTGGGGTACACAATGCACGTGAATATATGTAGTATAGTACGGTATAGTGGTTCTCAAATAACCCGGTGATTGGCGCGACCTCGAGTGTCAACGAGTGTTCCGCCTCCTCTAAATATCTACCAGGGACGTAGGCTAGGGGGGTTCGGGGATTTCGGACGACCCTCCCCCCCCCCCCCCCTCTCTTCCCCTCCACTGAAGTAAATGGTCCGCTTTCAGAAGTAAAACATACAGGTTTATACATATGGAGTTTCTGGTGGTGCAAAAACAAAATAGAAAAAGGTCCACTTGGTTCATATTCGAACCCCCCAGGTCCAGATCACGCTACGCCTCTGTCTACGGTCGATTTGTTTACATCTTGCTATGCGACGCCGAAGCCTTAGAAATATTACTGTTTTTCACTGTGTCCCCCATTATTTTTCTATTACAAATACTCTCCTACGTACCACACCCACAATCCTTTCGCCGGTGAAATACAGCAGTTATGACATGCATAGCCCAAGTCACTTTGTATAGTATCTATGAAAAGGAATATGTCAACGTGTCCCGTATCACGTACACTGTTTTGTGAACTGAACTAGTTGTGTATAAAATCAAGCGATTTGATCGCTAGCAGAACGGACAAGTGACTGACTCGACAACTGAAGGCGTGATTAATTTTAAATAAAAGTGTTCGTACCTTCGAATTCTTCCAGCATCAATATTTCTAACAGTTGAGGAAAATACTTCCGCGAATATTACTTGATTCCCTGGAAAATGTACCTTTCGGTTTTGCTACACACGAAGCGAAACAACTCTGTTTCAGTTGTCTATTCAGGTTCTAGTACACCAAATCAACTCCTGTTGCCGATAATGTTAACGTTTACTAATAAAACTGATATAAGCAGCTTATCAACACACACACAGGAAGTACAGCAGTAAAACGTGTGGCACCTCACATCTAATCTACCTGCAAGAAAATGGGGTGGGTGGGGGGGGGGGGCAATCACATACCATTTAAGATATTTAATTAATGTTTTTAATAGCAACCGTCATTTTCGCTGAAAATTGCAGTTCCATTTTTGGGGGTACCCCGCATTAGTTTCAACCTGATATGTACGGCATATCAACTGTATAACAAAAAAAAAAAAGTGTATTTATTTATTGTCAACTGATAATAGTATTTGCACAAATAATCAATGTCACATATAACTACCAATCAGTGGGAATCACACCCACAGCTGCTTTTACTCCGTAAATATTTAACAGTGCACCTCGAACTTTGTCACATAACTCTCTTCTTTGGTACTATGCAACCTTCATTGAACAGTGTAGGTTATACTATACCAAAGAAAGAAGTGTTTTATTTAACGACGCACTCAACACATTTTATTTACGGTTATATGGCGTCAGACATATGGTTAAGGACCACACAGATTTTTTTTTAGAGGAAACCCGCTGTCGCCACATATGCTACTCTTTTACGACAGGCAGCAAGGGATCTTTTATTTGCGCTTCCCACAGACAGGATAGCACAAACCATGGCCACGAAGAAAATGGAACTTTTTGTAGCTCATTTTTGATATAACCAGATATTTTTACAACATGAAAGGTTTCGCACAAAATTATAGTACTTAGTTTTACATGTACTCCAAAAATGTTTCAAGCACAAGGCTAATTCACACTGTAACTAGGTGAAATAAAATTGAATACATTTATTGGCCAGATAAAATTATTTGTTGACAAAAAAGACAACAACACTGTCACATGTATTACCAATGACAGGACTGTTTGTATTATCAGAACTATCAAAATTTCGGCACACTTCGATCATCGACCCACTTTATATTCCCACACCCTACTCTATTTTACAGGACCTATCTCCGCTATTTCCAAATGCACACTTCCCACACAGAACCATTTATTTGGCGCCACATTCGTCGCGTGATCAGAACATTCATTCTGTCTTTTGTTTCCACTAAATATCGTCTGCTATTTTGCCCTCAACTGCAGATTAAATTGGTTGTAAATGATGATTTTTACTTTCTATCATTTCTGTCATTCTGTTTATTCAGCAATTCTTTATAAAATATTACAAACGTCTAATTGTTTCTAATTGTTTTTTTTATTATTATTTGTTTTGTTTGGGGGTTGGGTTGGGGAAGGAGGGGTGGATATCATCGCTTATAAAAATAATGATCGATTCATTCCATGAAGATAAAGATGGAAATAAAATGAAATTTTTGTTATATCCCACATTAGGGGATCACTTTACAAACATCTTTATTCTATTTCTGAGAGGCATAAATAACGCAATGGGTATTTAGCTCAGATTTTCTTATAGAAATATAATGTCATCAATATTAGTCATGCAGACAAATGACATATTGGTAACAACTGTAACTTACAGAAGATATTGTTCAAATGGGATTTTTTGTTAATAAAATGTGGTTTTAAACAAAAAAACACAACTGGGTTTTTTGGCAATAAAACAGCAATGTTTTAACATTACTTACCATGGCATATTAAAAAAGACAGAAAACACAAAAATGGTTGCTTTTATAGGGAGACGAGAACTGGCAATGCTCATGCAAAATGATTTTCATATGTAATGCTGTGTTGCAATAAACATACCAGTTTATCCTCATTTAAAATAGGAAAAAATAAAACTAATTTTATCCAAAACAATCTGATTTGAACAAAATTAACTTTCACCTACAGTTATTACCAATATGTCAGTTGTCTGCATGCACAATATATATGATTTGACATTTCTATAAGAGATTAATCAGTGAAATATTCATTGTGTTATTTATGCCTCTCAGTATATGACAGCAAAGCTTTCGCCTTATTTTCTGTTGCTTTCCATTTTTGTTTCCTTTCCGTTTTTGTTTGCTTTCCGGTTGTTGTTGTTTTGGGGTTGTTGGTTTTTTTTGTTGTTTTTTTGTTGTTGTTTTTTTTTTTTTTTTTTTTTTGGGGGGGGGGGTTGAAGGGTGTGGTGCCGTGTAGCTGCCCTTCTTTAATTTTCACCCAGCGAGAACCCAGTGTTTATCTATTACAATTACTCTCCTATCTACCACACCCACAATCCTTCCGCCCGTGAAATACAGCAGTTATGATATCCACCGCTCAAGTCCCTTGTTATAGTATCTATAAAAATAAACATTTCGACATATGGAAAAGCAATAGGTGTCGTGTACCCTAAGCACTGACTTCTGTTCTGTGGCATAACTATAATATGTGTGTAAAATTTAATCGATAGCAGAACGAACTAGTAACAGACTGAACCACTGAGGGCGTGGTTATTTTGAAATAAAAGTGTACATACCTCCGAATTCTTCCAGCGTCAATATTTCTAAAGGGGCCGTTCAAATATTACGTAACGCTATTTTTGTCAAAATTAGACACCCACCCACCCCCTTGTAACGCTCTGTAACGCTAGACCATACACCCCCCAAAATATTACGTAACGCTCGGAGATACCCCCCCCCCCCCCCCCTCCACGCCCAACACAGACAAAGCAACGTGGCAATGTATATTTATACCCATGAACGCTATGATGACGTCAATAAAGTGACGTATTGCTGTACGATGGATAAAGAAAGCACGTTTTCACTTTCGCCATTTTAAAATGGTTGACAGAGAAAGATTACACCAATCTCTAATTGAAGGGTATGGACGAGCTAACGTAGAGTTGTCCAAAAAGACGGTTCAACTTGAAGTTGCTAAAGTTTGGAAGGAAATGAAGAAGGAACCAGAGGATCTCACACGGCACGTCTCTAGAAAGCTTCAAGAATGGAAACAACTTGAAATGAAACGCAGAGGACGTTTGTTTTCTTTTTGGTCAAAGGTAGGCAACGTCAGTTTCGTTTGGCCTAAATAAAATGTGTTGGAAATAACAAACACAATATATTTTTATATGCAAGTTGATTCTGTGTATATTCAGTCAGGGCCTATATCGAAAGCCGAGTGGTTGTGGTTGTGGACTGCCAAATGCTATTCGAATCAGTGCAAGAGGTTCGAACCCAACCATTTGACAAGTTGTGTTTTTAAATGTATAGGTATATATATTTAGAGATAAAGAATAACTGGTTACGGCCTTATAGATATAGGATTTAAATATCCTGCGAAGGTTAGAATGGTTAATGCCGAGAGGCTCTGCTGAGCGGCATTCTTCATTCGACCTGATCAGGATAAATTTTATATCCTAAGGCAGTAACCAGTTATTTTATTTATCCTAACAAGAATAGTAAAATAAAAGTCATTATAATTTCTGTTTTATACCAAATTGTTAATTTATCATAATTATTCCAGCACGCACTTGCAGTATGACGTCATACATGACAGATGACTGTTTTTTGTTTTTGTTTTTTAAAAACGTTACTTACTAAGTTTATACATTTGTGTAGGTCCCAAAAGGCATCTCTAAGCTCTTGAGAAATAAATAAATCTATAAATGTTGATTCATTATTGAAACACAAAAGGACATTTATTGATACTGTATTAAAACTAACGATATATTTAGTATGTAGCTGAAAAACAAAGTATCGAATCGAGTTGAGCATATATCACGTGACCTATATTTTTGGTCAGTGACCGAAAATATAAAGGTTTATCTAGTTATATCATGTCAATGTATATACCAATATACAGTGTATACCAAAAAAATGTAGGCCTATTGAAGTCGCTGTCTCTAGTTAACTGTTAATAAAGGTTTGAGTTGATTTATTTCGGAAAATGAGAAGAAATTGGAAAACATGGTATATGCAGTTGGCCTCCCCAGTACACTGAATGCATCAAGTTTCAATGTATTTGACTTGATACCTTGTGACAAAGTATTTTAAATATATATATATATATATATATATATATATATATATATATATATATATATATATATATATATATATATATAATGGTGAGTGTTAATATTTTTTATCGTATTTTAAAATCATTATTAATTTTACAGATAGGCCTACATATTAATTTATCTTTTGTAGGTTCCAAAAACAGACCTAGAAAAATCGGGTGTGAATGATGAATCTGAGATGAATGGAAACACTGCGATCGTTGGAGAGGAAGAAAAGGACACCCATCAGTCAGTAAAAGAAAGCCAAACCACTGTTCATACAGCTCCGAAGCAAGAAAAACTTGAAGCTGCTATATCTAAAATAAATGAGGATCTTAACAATTTGTACAAGAAAAAACATCAAGGATTGCTCTCAAAGACAGAATGTGAAGAACTGAAGAAAAAACAGACAGAACTGGATAGAGTAAAATTGGATATGAAAAAATGTATAAAAAACAAAGAAAGGCAACAGCGCTATCGAGATAATTTCAAACGAAAGCTGGAGGACTTAGATGATGAAACTCGCAAACATCTAAGAGGAACAACCATTGGTCGGCCACCAATTGTTGAAGATGAGAATCTTTTGCATAAGGTGATTGTAGATATTGCCATAGGCGGTTCAGCGGCAGATGACAGACGGCGTTCTGAAGTTATCAGGACGGTCAGAACATTGGATGATTTGACTGCCTCCTTGAAGAAACAAGGGATCCATTTATCTAGAAGTGCAGTATACCTTCGGCTTCTTCCTCGAAATGCTACAACTCTAGAGGGTAAGAGACACTGTAAAACTGTGCCTGTCAAACTGATTAGAGCACAGAACGATGAACATTCTCGCCACCAGGACAGGTATTTTGCTCGAGCATCCATTTCCAATTTGGAAGAGTTGGCATCACTTCTAGGACCAGGTGAAGTCACTTTTCACTCACAGGACGACAAAGCGAGAGTTCCAATAGGACTGACCGCCGCCAATAAACAGGCACCTTTGATCATGCACATGGAGTATAAAATCAAACTAAGTGATCATGATTTTGTCATTGCTGCTCAACATAAGTTGGTACCATCAGTGATCGCAGCAATATCGATTGGAAAAAACAGTTTTGATAGTCCCGGTGTTACTTATTCTGGGCCAACGTATGTGGGAATTCGAAGTGCTAAACATTCCTCATCATCTGCGCTGCATCACTTGCATGATATGAAACGTATTCTATCCTTGCCTGAATTCCGAGAAAGCATGTATTATCAAGATGGACTACCGAAACCCATTATGATAATAACTGTGGATGGAGGCCCAGATGAAAACCCTCGGTACACAAAAACCATTCAGTGTGCAGTGGATTACTTCTGTTCATACAAATTGGATGCTTTATTCATCGCAACAAATGCCCCCGGAAGGAGTGCGTTCAACCGTGTCGAGAGACGCATGGCTCCGCTTAGCCATGATATTGCAGGACTTGTACTGCCGCACGACCATTTCGGAAGTCATCTTAATCCACAGGGTGAAACGGTGGATAATGAGATGGAAAAACAAAACTTCGAACATGCTGCAAACGTTCTAGCTGAAGTATGGTCAAACACTGTAATTGACGGGTACCCAACAGTAGCAGAATACATCCCTCCAAGTCAACCTGACGACCCTGTACGGGAAAGCCAGTACATGCTGCAAATTGTGAAATGTCGTAACCACTCATGTTGTGAGAAGCCAAGAAGTTCATATTTTGACATTGTCAAGGAGCGCTTCCTGCCCCCTCCTATGCCACTTTCGCAGACAGAAGATGGCTTGATGTGTTGCACTAATGATGTAACGGCACGGTTCCCATCACTCTTTGTACATTTAGTACTAGGGAATTCAGTTCTTCCCACAAGAACAAAGAACAAGTTTGCTAAGGGACTACCATACGACTTTGCATGTCCAAGCTTACAGAGTGAACTACAAAAACGTATTTGTGATAGGTGTGGTCTATATCACGCCTCCATCAAGTCGATGACATCCCATTCCCGAATGTGCCGAAATAAATATCCGACTTTGAACCACGAAGCTCAAGCAGCCGTGCATCGTATCCGCCCTACACGTTTGGCTGCCAAGCGTCAGCGAGAACTGATGTGCGTCATACGATATATGGAAAATGAGGAATTTGAATGGCTTGATGAGGACGACGTTGACATCGATGGATTAGAAGTTCCAACCAATATATCGGTTGTTAACGGCACACCTCTGCTTTCACCTGAATCCCGAGAATCACCTTGGGAAAACCAAAATTAAAATATCTAGTGTATTAAAGCATTTCAGCCTGATTTAAAATTGTTTTTGGTTAACATTTACTTCTTAAAAACCTACATTATATATTGTTGCCATGGCATAGCACGTTTAAGAGAAAACAAAATGTTGTTACGTAACGCTGTTCAGTACACCCCCCCCCACCCCTTGTAACGCCATATAAAGCTTGGACGTACACCCCCCCCCACCCCCCTAAGCGTTACGTAATATTTGAATGGCCCCAAACCTTATGAAAAATACTTCCTTGAATGTCACGTGATTTCGTGGAAAAATAACTTTCCGTTTTAACATACCGTTTAAAGCGAGACAACTCTATACTCTTTAAACAATGTAAGAGTTATCTGATGAAAACGTGGAAGCACAGACGTTGGTATATATAAATTTATATATACATTGCGAATATGGAAAATAACTTTAACAAAATATTTTAATGTATAGTATATTTAATATAAAATATTGTATATACGTTTTATTTACCTTTAATTTCAATATTACTGTTTTATATTAATTGTGTGTTTGTGTGTGGATGTGGCTTAATGAAAGTTTGGCTTGGTGATTTGGTGTTGTGCGTGTGGGTGGGTGGGTGGGTGGGGAGGTTGGGGGGGGGGAGGTCACCTGGCAGTGGCTACTTCTTCTTCCCCCGACTGGAGCACCGTTTAAGTACTCATGTTTAACATTAATAAATATTTTAGATATTAGGTGACCATCATGGTTTTTAATACTCTTTTTACTACGTTTATTATACATGATTTTAAAATATTTTAATTAGAATAAATGTTGTTGTTTTTCGGGGGTTCTCTTCCTCCTTCTCTCTCTCTCTCTCTCTCTCTCTCTCTCTCTCTCTCTCTCTCTCTCTCTCTCTCTCTCTCTCTCTCTCTCTCTCTCTCTCTCTCTCTCTCCATTGCACATTGGAAAAAACAATAATATAGAAATTCATAAATATTGATACATTTATTAAAAAGGGGAAATGGAAATGGAGCGGACAACGGTTGGGATGGGGGCGGGGTGTGTTTTAGGGGACATTAGGCGTATGCGGTTTCGGCCGTAGCAAACCTAGGTTAGACTGGCTTCCCTCCCTCTCCCCCCTTACCCTCTCCACACTGATGTCCTCAATGGGGCCTTTTCCCCCTAAATAATCTAAAATATTAATAAAATAATAATTAATTAATTTTGGTATAATTTTTCTATTCTATGGCCAAGGCCCAACTTTTTCTGTCTAATCTTCATGGGCAATTAACATCTAATTTAAAAAAACAAGAAAAGTAGAATGAATTGATTTTTTAATTAAGTTAGATAGCCCGTCTAAAATTGGCGTTAAAGTTTATGAAGGAATATATTATATTTTATATTGTGCTTATTACTGTTCAGACTATGCCATCCGAATTATACTTTCCCCTCGTTTTAGCAAAATATCAAAATGATCCTCATAAATTAGTAAGTTCTGTCCGACTTTTAACGACTACTAACGACTAGCGACTTTTAACGACTACTACACCCTCGTCTCTCTCACAGGCCATTAACAACTAACAACTCACTGTCCAGGACAGCGTGCTTGAACGTGTGTGTGTGGTGTGTGTGTGTGTGTGTGTGGATGTATCTATGTATTCATGTTTGCGTGTTTCTTCATACCCTGGTGAATGTGAAAGACATAACTTAGAATTAAATATTAAATTTAAAATGTATGTACTAATAATATTTTAGTTTGACTTTTTATATATTTATTTTTCATTTATTTATTTATTTCATTTGCTTGTTTAGGGTTTTTTGTTGTTGATTTACTGCGTGGGTGAATCGGTGAATCAGACGTACAATTATTTAGTCCCTGGACCAAATATTTTATAAATAAATGAAAAAAACTATTTTGGGGAGGATCCTCCCAGAATGATTTTTCGTAGTGTACGAATCGTCCCGAGTCAGTCACAAGTAGCCGGTGGAGTGGAATCAGAGATACGTTTGAGAACAATGTCTATAGTTTTAAATCGGCCCAGAACTTCATTATAAATAGCAACCGGCCTCGGTGGTGTCGTGGTTAAGCCATCGGGCATAAGGCTGGTAGGTACTGGGTTCGCAGCCCGGTACCGATTCCCACCCATAGCGAATTTTAACGACTCAATGGGTAGGTGTCAGGCCACCACGCCCTCTTCTCTTTCACTAACAATTAACAACTAACCCACTGCCCTGGGCAGACAGCCCGGATAGCTGAGGTGGGTGTCCAGGACAGAGTGCTTGAACCTTAATTGGATATAAGCACGAAGATAAGAATAAATGAAATGAAATAAGTAGCAAATAACGTTTGAAAGGAAATTAATCACACAGTAAAAGTTTGTTTTATTTAACGACGCCATTAGAGCACATTGATTTTTTATCTTATCATCGGCTACTGGACGTCAAACATATGGTCATTCTGACACTGTTTTTAGAGGAAACCCGCTGTCGCCACATAGGCTACTCTTTTTACGACAGGCAGCAGGGGATCTTTTATTTGCGCTTCCCACAGGCAGGATAGCACAAACCATGGCCTTTGTTGAACCAGTTATGGATCACTGGTCGGTGCAAGTGGTTTACACCTACCCATTGAGCCTTGCGGAGCACTCACTCAGGGTTTGGAGTC